>NW_023270459.1:7468485-7483485 GCF_011800145.1 Mirounga leonina | reverse complement strand
ATATATATATATATATATACACACACACACACACACACACACACACACACATACATATATACATACAATGGAATATTATGCAGCCATCAAAAAATGAAATCTTGCCATTTGCAATGATGTGGATAGAACTAGAGGGTATTATGCTACGGGAAATAAGTCAATCAGAGAAAGACATGTATCATATGACCTCACTGATATGAGGATTTCTTAATCTCAGGAAACAAATTGAGGGTTGCTGGAGTGGTGGGGGGTGGGAGGGATGGGGTGGCTGGGTGATGGACATTAGGAGGGTATGTGCTATGGTAGGCGCTGTGAATTGTGCAAGACTGTTGAATCACAGATCTGTACCTCTGAAACAAATAATGCAATATATGTTAAGAAAAAAAAAAAAGAAGAAGGAGAAGGTAGTAGGAAGGGGAATATGAAAGGGAGGAAATCGGAGGGGGAGACGAACCATGAGAGACTGTGGACTCTGAGAAACAAACTGAGGGTTCTAGAGGGGAGGGGGTGGGGGGATGGGTTACCCTGGTGATGGGTATTAAGGAGGGCATATATTGAATGGAGCACTGGGTGTTATACGCAAACAATGAATCATGGAACACTTCATCTAAAACTAATGATGCAATATATGGTGACTAACATAATAAAATAAAATTTTAAAAAATAAAAATAAAATAAAATAATCAAAACAAATTCTTCCCAATTCAAAGAACCTCAAGATCTCTGAATTCAGTTAACCGGTCCCCATGGCCAGGCCTGCTCTCTAACCGTGACTGTGATATTGGGCGTGCCAGGTGCCAGAGTCTGTTCTCAGACAAACGGCCGGTACAAAGAACTGCGGTACCAGAAGACAAACAGCATGCCACGTTTTCAAGGCATCTTGACCGCTCATTTGGGGTGGAAGACAGAGGTGTCCGAATGAGACAATCTCCTACTTAAATTGGACAATGCTCCTGCCTACAGTAGACTCACATTTTAACTCAATACGGAGCACTGGCCATCAGATCAGGGGGCACCAGGTTTTATCCAGATATTCTCTATGCTTTCCATGGCGGTCAGGCTTTAGCCACGTGGCATGACTTCTAGACCTAATCCTAAGCCTTGAATACCCAGTACCATCCTCGGGGAAGCTTTGCAAATGCCCATACCTGAGCCCAGTCACCAAAGATTCCCGTGTAATCAGCTTGGGGGTGGAAAATGAATGTGGGAATTATTATCAAGTTCCTGGTGATTTGTACACACAGGCAGGGTTGAGAATGGGTGTCTTAGACCAGTGAGTCTCACACATGTTGGTCCCAGGACTCTTAAGAACGTAAATATTCTGAAGTTTATTGAAGACCCTGAAGTGCTTTTGTTTAGGTGGACCATTAGAAATCAAAACTAAGAAAATTTTCATAGAGTCACTTAATAATCTGTTTAAAAAGAACAGTGAGCCTATTATATACAAACATATCTAGAATGTTTTCATGAGAAAAATAACAATATGTTCAAAAAATTAGTGACAAGAGTGGCGTCATTGTACATTTTTGCAAGCATCTTTTGTGATTGGCTTAATAAAAGACAACTGGATTCCCATGTCTGCTTCCACAAGCAATCTGTTGCAATATGTTGTTTTCGTTCAAATCTACGGAGAAAATCTGATCTCACACAGCTCTGTGGCTGGAAAGAGGGAGGTGTGTGTTCACAGCCCTTTCAGATAATTGTGGATAATCTTCTTTGATACTACACCAAAACGCAGCAACTGGTAGTTTCTTAAAGGTTAGTTGCAATGTGGAATCTGAAAATATGCGACCGTTTTGCATTGTGTTACATTCAGACCCACTGAGTTCTCTTATTTGACTGAACTGTTTACCCTTGCATGATTTTGCAACAACAAGCATCGGTCACTTAAAAAGTATCAGTTCAACGCAATACGCCAATATTCCACGGTTGATGCAATTTATTAGACAATATTCAAAAAAGTCCCATTCATTAAGTATCTCTTTAAGTATTGGAAAGCTGTCAAGCTCACGGTGGCTGATTACAAGTTTTTCAAAATTCCTGAAAGCTTGAATTTTTATCACTGGCAACAAATACTGTCAGTTATTTTCCTGGAAGTGACAGGATTCATTTGTTCCTTTTCCAGAAAATGTCTGCCAAATAGTCAAGTTTGAATAACCATAGTTTGTCTATCGGTTGTTCTTTCAAGTAAAAATGGTGTCCCGTGAAAAAAGCAGCTAGTCCAGCTCACAAGTCACAAGACGAAACAGGTGCTTTTCCTTCAAGCCTTCAGTGTGGGGCAGGATTAAGCACACACGCTGTGTGCAAAGGCTGAGATTTAATAAAATTAATAACTTCCAGGGCTTCAACAAGTATATTCTTTATCTTTCCAAATTCAGAATCTTTTTATATATTACATTTAATAATGCATAAACATTAACATTTATGCATGTATATATACATTTATTTTTCATTGTGGCAGAATACACATAACATCAAATTTACCATCTTCCCCATTTTTATGTGTGCAGCTCGGTGGCGTTAAGTACATCCGCCCTGTGGCGCAACCGTCCCCACCATCTGTCTCCAGAACTCTCTTCAACGTGCAGAAGGGGAACTCTGTACCCGTTAAACACGATCTCTCCTGGAAAACTGTATGGAGGTTCCTCAAAAAGTTGAAAATAGAGCTACCATACGATCCAGCAATTGCACTACTGGGTATTTACCCCAAAGATACAAAAGTAGGGATCCGAAGGGGTACATGCACCCCGATGTTTATAGCAGCAATGTCCACAATAGCCAAACTGTGGAAAGAGCCAAGATGTCCATCGACAGATGAATGGATAAAGAAGAGGTGGTATATATATACAATGGAATATTATGCAGCCATCAAAAGGAATGAGATCTTGCCATTTGCAACGACGTGGATGGAACTGGAGGGTATTATGTTGAGTGAAATAAGTCAAACAGAGAAAGACATGTATCATATGACCTCACTGATATGAGGAATTCTTAATCTCAGGAAACAAACTGAGGGTTGCTGGAGTGCGGGGTGGGGTGGGAGGGATGGGGTGACGGGGTGATAGACACTGGGGAGGGTATGTGCTCTGGTAAGCGCTGTGAATTGTGCAAGACTGTTGAATCTCAGATCTGTACCTCTGAAACAAATAATGCAATATATGTTAAGAAAAAAAAAAAAAAAGAAGAAGAAGAGGGTAGCGGGAGGGGAAGAGTGAAGCGGGGGAAATCGGAGGGGTAGACGAACCATGAGAGACGGTGGACTCTGAAAAACAAACGGGGTTCTAGAGGGGAGGGGGGTGGGAGGATGTGTTAGCCTGGTGGTGGGTATTGAGGAGGGCACGTTCTGCATGGAGCACTGGGTGTTGTGCACAAACAATGAATCATGGAACACTTCATCTAAAACTAATGATGTAATGTATGGGGATTAACATAACAATAAAAAAAACCCCACGATCTCTCCATCTCCCCTCCTCCCCTGATGCCCTGGCAACCACCATCCTACTTCCTATCGACTAATTTGACTATTCTGAGCGCTTTATATGATTGGGATCCTGCAGGGTTTGTCTTTTTGTGACTAACTTATTTCACTCACCATAATGTCTTCAAGGTTCTTCCAGGTCGTAGCATGAGTCAGAATTCCCTTCCTCGTGAGGGCTGAACATCACGCTACATGCACACACCGCACGAGGTGCTGTCTTCAGGGAAAGTGGCTTTTGCTCTCTCTGGACATGCGTGGCAGCGAGGAACACCGTGCAATGGGGGGCCGAGGGGGGGCGCTGCTCCCTCAACTCACACTAAGGCCCCAGCACTTTTACTGACCGTGGGCGCAAAATGAAAAGGCAAATTACGTCTTCGTATTATTAGGAAGATAATTTTGGCCTCGCAGATCCCCGAGAGAGTCTCGGCAAATGGATGGCTTGGGATCTATGCAGCAGTTTCCATCTGTGTTTACTGATTTTAACCTGAGGACCGTAGGCCTTTGGGATAATATAGGAGAGAGTCTTCACAGAGAGGAAAGGGCAAAAAGAAAAAGGAAACGGGCTTAGAGAAGTCCTATAGCCTGGAGAAAACCATCATCAGCATTTATGCTGGTCTCTTTTCTTCTAACGTTTTCTTATAAAGGCCATGTTCCTCAACTGCTCTGCGGCTAGAATGCTAGAAAGCAGGGCGTGGGCTAAAGATACTTTGCTGGGCAGATATTTTTATTCTGTCTATAAGCTCCATAAGAACAGGAGACAGCTAAATTCGGGGCTAAGCCAGCATTTGGAAATGCAAATTTAATTAATTCGGTAGAAATATTTAGAGAATATTTGTCTTTCCATTGTTTGTTCCCTGCTCTCTTGGTAGGGGGAGGGTGAGAATCCCTAATTCTTTATCTTTGAAGACCTTGTTTTTAAAACATGGGTAATGCTGGTCTCCCACCGGCTGGGGGACGATCCTGGGCGTAGTCTCTGCTCAGTGCCTGGCAAGGGGCTGGCGTGGAGTGGGAGTGCGCCCCATGCTAGTTGGCTTTTAATAAATACTAATGTAAATAACAACCATAGAGTAGTACTTCTTATTACGCATCCATCTATCTCATCCTTCCAGTGGCATAAGAGGCCGACTCAGCCACCCCCCTCCAATGAGGAAATAGGGGTTCACAAACCCCGAGTGACCTCCCAGAGCTGCAGGATGCAGACGCAGGACCCCGAGTGGCCAGCTCTACCACGAGGGCACCTGAAAGGGGCCCCCGTATATCGCATTCTCTAGCGTTGTCACACCCCCCACCATCCCATTAATATTTCTCCGTTAAAATGACTCACTTTTTTAAAAAGGAAATTTAAATGACCACCATCAAAGTAAAATGAACATTGCTTGCCACGGAGAGCCCAAGTTTGGAAAGATAACAACCAAATTACCTACACAGCTATTTAAATAAAGGATGTTTTCCTCAACGTCGCTTGCAATCACCCTGGGTTGGCCCCCGGAGCGTGTGCACCCCCTCCAGGCTCCTGGTTCTGGGGAGACCACGGAAGCTCCAGGACTTGTGCGACGAGGCTGGAAACACCTGGGGCTGCGGCAACAGCTGAGAGCTTTTACAAATCGGATACACAACTCGGGATATGACATCATCTGTGTTCCTGAAATCCAAATCCTTCTCAGGCCAAACCTTCAAGATACACGCAAATATTTATAGGTATCCGTTCAGGGAGCAGCAGGGGTCTGTGTCAGAGCGGGTAAGGCACAGAGAATGCAGTTAACTATTCCGCAGAACACACAGCTGGGATAGAGAGGTCAGCATGAGGATGTAGCTCAGAGGCCCAGAGGAGGCTCCTGGTCATCTGTGCCATGGGCATGGGTGGCCCTCACTGGCGGGGCTCCAGCGCTGAGTGTCTGTGGGTGCCCTGTGCCCTGAGCCACGGCTGGACAATGACAGTACTTCCTTCACGAGGGCCTGAGGTCTATCAGGAAACCCCCCACACACACACTACTGGTCACACGTAATAGCTGGTCCATACATGCTCTTAGCAGGAGAGGTTGTGCTCCCCTACCTAGGAGAGCAACCCAGGGGCCCCCCGCCATGCAGATAAGGAGCAGGAGCTCACCTCTTTGGGGAACCCGATGTAGGTGGGGCAGGAGAACTGGTTTTGAAGGGAAGAAGACAAGCAAGTGATGAAAGGATTATCAACCTGTGTTACCCACCACACCTGCTCCCAACAGCCTCACAAAGGAACGCTTAATTCTCACGAAACAGTAAGCAGTTGTCCTCTTAATAAAACAGCAATCTTTAAAACCCATCATTCCAGCCAAATGCCATGGCCTTCCCTAATAAACATGGAAGGCTGTGTGGCCGGCTGGATTAATTAATACCTACAGGTTCCTGACCTTTTCCTGTCCATGTGGACAATCAGTCCCCCCAAGACAGATGACCTGCTCACACGCCTTCTTCCATGATGTATGTGTGTCCTTCTCATGCACGAGACGAGGGACAAGGATCCAGTCCCCGGCCTGGTTTGCTTTCCATTCCCAAATAAAAGGAACATAAAAATAAAAATACAGCTGGCCCTTCCTTGGCCTCCCCTCATTGCACAACCAGACCTTTATAAGGAAATCAGCATTTGCTCCAACAACCAAGGAAATCATGCTGTCTTCTGTTGAAAGAGTGATGCTTCATTTTTTTTTTCTTGAGCAAAGTTCCTACCCCACCTCCACCCAGGAAATAGCAACCATGGTCTCTTTCTCCTACTTGCTGGAGAAAAGCATATCCGAGCCAGGGTCTTGGCTAGAGAGTTGGCAAGTCTGTGCCTCTGTGCTCATGTCAGGAGTAGGCATTGCCTCCAGATGGGGCATTTGGAGAGGCCTCTGTTAGTGGGCAAGCAGGAGAATCCTCAAACTAGGAAAGAGCACCCACGATCTCTATGGTCCCCATGTTCCCCACTGCACCCTCTGCGCTGCTTTCACAGGCACTAGACATTTACCAACAGCAGACCTAGCCCTATTGTGTTCTAATTCATACTGAAGTATGAATGGCCATCCCCAGCATAATGGAGAGTAGGACAGGGAGGCAAATGGATGGAAGGAGGCATCTCACTTTACTATATTAGATTGCCCTAGGTTCCAACATCACAGCCCAAGGCCACCAAAAGAAAAAAAATCATTTGTACCATTCAGAAACATAATAGGAACTGAAACTTGAAAATACATGAAACAGCTACAAAAATGATACAAACATGCATGCTGGAACTGTTTGACCTGGGGCAGCATAAACATTGCAATTGTTTGTAGTCAAGGTAGAAAATAAAAGTAGGAAAACATACGAGCCTCACCTTGTGGCCAACCCCTCCCTCTGACTTGGGTCTGAGCAGGGGAGTGCTCAAAGTGTAGCCGCGAGAGCCTGGGTTCAGATCCCGATTATATCATCCCCCCAGCCCCCAGCTACTTGGTCCTGATCAACTAAGTTCAACTTTTCTGCTTTAGTTTCCTATTCCATAAAGTGGGTATCATAATAACATGTACTTCATAGGCTGTTGCGAGGATTCTGGGAGCTAAGACTTAGATAGAACATTGCCTGGCTCCCACAGAGCATTTAATAACCTTGAGCCACTCATAGCAGCAGCCTGCACCTCAGACTGCTGTGAAGGAAACCCTTTATAAATGAGAACCCAAACTTTCAATGGAAACATCTGTTTCTTGTATGTTAAAAAAAAAAAAGAAGAAGAAGAAGAAGAAGACAGTAGGAAGGGAAAAGTGAAGGGGGGGAAATCGGAGGGGTAGACAAAACATGAGAGACTATGGACTCTGAGGGTTCTGGAGGGGAGGGGTGTGGGAAGATGAGTTGGCCTGGTGATGGGTTTTAAAGAGGGCACATTCTGCATGGAGCACTGGGTGTTATGCACAAACAATGAATCATGGAACACTTCATCTAAAACTAATGATGTAATGTATGGGGATTAACATAACATAATAAAAAAAATAAATTAAAATTTAAAAAAAAAGAAACATCTGTCTCCATGGGGCAGGAAACATTGAGTGTTCCTCTCCCAACTACCACCCCACCTGCCCAGCAACCCTCTCCTCTTCCACCTGCTCACCGGTGGGGCTGTAACCCCTTCACTAGGCAGAGGCAGGTGAAGGAATGATGGCTTGGGAAAGGAAAGGATCAGGCTTATCTCCTGCCTCCCTCCCTTCCAACCCGAGATTCACACAAGTCACCGGACTCTGTGAGTGGAGCTTCCTCATCTGCTCTGCTACCTGGAAGGAGGTAACAGGTGTATATAAACACGTGGTTCTGGAAACTTGACCTTCTAAACTTTATGACTCTGGGGTCACAATCAGGATCCCTGGAGTGGGGCCAACACAAGTGTATGTTTTAGAAATAAAGTATCCCCAGGTGATTGTGATCATCTCCCTAGCTCAGGACACCTGGGTTGGGACACCATGACCAGAAGGAATGACTGTGACGACCATGAGGACAGCCACTTCTGGAGCACTCTGCCGTGCCTGTATCAGCCCCCGCCCCCCCACACACAGGTGGAGTCCCCCCCTGTCCACCACACAACTCCCCACAACCCTTCGGCTCCCAGGCCTCAACAGAGAGACTTGTAGGAGGCAAGTCATCATCCCCAGCTAAGTTTTTTTTTTTTTTTTAAGATTTTATTTACTTATTTGACAGAGAGAGACACAGTGAGAGAGGGAACACAAGCAGGGGGAGTGGGAGAGGGAGAAGCAGGCTTCTCGCAGAGCAGGGAGCCCGATGTGGGGCTCGATCCCAGAACCCCGGGACCATGACCCGAGCCGAAGGCAGACGCTTAACCATCCGAGCCACCCAGGTGCCCCATCCCCAGCTAAGTTTTACGAGTGCCCCGGGCAGAGACAACCACACAGAATAATACCATTGTGGTCAATGGGCCCCAGAAGAGGGCCATGCTTCTTGCCATCATCCAGCCTCCTTTTGCTCTGGCTGCCAGAAAGCTGAAAAAATAAAAAGTTAAACTAGAGCCACTTTAACTAGAGAAACCTAACCCATAGCCTAGGTTTGTTTATTTCTTCTGTTCTTCTTTCTGTTTATTCTTCTATTTTTTTTCTATTGCAAAAGCATTATTGAAATATTCTATTAAAAACGTAGTTGTATCAAAAGCTAATCGGCAGAGTTCTCTGGCAAGAGAGACAAGACCCCAGAGCTGCTGAGAAATAGGGTTTTAGAGCACAGCCCTAAAATATGCCAAAGTTCAGTCTAGAAGTTTCAGGGGACTGATGTTTCAGTGAGTCCCTCTTAAATCCCCTCAACTAGAGGAATGGCAGCAATAAGGGAGCAGGGGCAGGTGAAACAGGAGCCAGAACTCCCAGGTTCGAGACCTGATGGACCATTTGGCAGCAGTGTGATCTTCCGGTACCTCAATTATCTGACCTCCGAAATGGGATCTGGTGGGAATAACAAGGCCAGCTCCCCCCGGGCATCTGATCCTGTGGGATTGCCACAGGGGCCGCATGGACTAAAGGACGCCACCGACCTCGGAACACAACGGGGCACTGAGCTTCCTTGCCCCATTTTCGTAAGGATTTCATCTTCATCTCTCTTGCTGATGCCCGAAGGTCTGGCTTCGAAAAGACTCATTAGGAGAATCCGTAAGTGACACTCTTCTCTCTAGGCTTCTGTTTCCTTGGCCCACGAAGGAAAGATTAAAAAGTCCTTATCCGCGTCCCCAAGTGGGCGGTGGTCCAAAAACGAGGCCAGTTCTTCACAGGTACCCCTCGCGGCCACCCTATAAAGTAAGTGTTATTTACTATCAAACGCACTTTGGAGGCAAGGAGATTGAGATACGGAGAGCTTGAGAAATGACCAAGGGTCACACAGCAATTCATTCCCAGGCAGTCTGGCCCCAGAGTCAGGCTCTTAACTATACCTCTTCTGCAGTGAGAGGGGGCTGGGAAGTACCAACAGGAGGGAAGCCTTCTCTGCCCAAAAGAACTCCTCTTCCAAGGTAGCAGTGCCCTCAGGGGACATGTGCTCTTGGATGGTGGCAGGGCCCAAGGGGGCGGGACCCGGGGCAGGTGGCGCACCTGCCAGTACCTGTCAGGGCTGGATCCCCTAGATGTCAAGGCCATCTCCACCTTCCCTGGTTTGGCCAGACATAATGGAAAGACACTGCAGACACCAGCCAAGCCCACACGATGACAGGGTGAGTCTCCCAGACACGAGATTGAAGAAGGATGGCAGGCACAGAGATCCCCTGTCGAATGAGTCCGCTGAAGTGCCCGCGCCGGCAGGGCAGACCCCTGGTGTGTGAGGCAGGAGAGTGGGGAGACCCCTGGAGGGTGCTGGTGGGGGAAACGTGAAGGGGTTTTCTGGCCTTCTAGTTCTTAATCTGGGTGCTAGTTACATGCGCGTGCTCTGCTTGTGGAGCTGGGCTCTCGTAATCAGTGCACTTCTCAGTCTCAATATTACACTTCAGTAAATATCTGAAAAGGGGCGTTCCAGCTCTAGGCAGAAAAAAGCAGAAATGCTGGAATTCAGAGGTGCCCACTTGCATTTGCACCTTAGCACCAGATCTAAATGCTTCAAAGAATAAATAACTAGAGATACCAAATGTGTGCTCCCTTGGCTTTCACACGATGGAATCAATGGGCCTCCTTGAAAGATGCACAGACAAGTTTCAAAACAGAGAAGGCACCAGCGGAGGTCGGCGGCGCTCTTTTCCTACTGCACGGAACAACCCTCTGCCCAGATTGTAAATTAAATAATTGTGCGATTGTTTGGTGACTATCCCTTTGTGGGTTCCGTGAAGCTGGGACTGAGTCTGGGATGCGCAATGCAGAGATCCGTAGGTGTTCTAGGAATACTGGGAGCAAGAAACGGTGAATGAGTATGTATTAGTCCTGACGACCCCTGTGGGTTCTGCTCACACCTCGTGCTCCCCACTCTCCTTCCGCTCTTCCTGGTGCTCGTTCTCTCGCTCCCCCCGACCCCTCTCTCTCTGTCACACACATGCACACACACACACACACACGCACACACACTGACCAAGGGGCCACAGCAGCAGCCTCGGACCACATATGTTTCTCCAAGGGATCCTGTGTTTCCTGTTCCCCAGATGTCCTGGCAGTGAGAACTGCTGACAAGTGTCTCAGGACCAGGACAGAAGGAGCCCCAGCAGACAATGCTCCAAGCCCTTGCACAAGACCTCTGATCAGGTGGCCATGGCCTTCTGGGCGTCCCTGCAGCCCCGGGGGACCTCTCATCCCCGCCCAGCAAGAAGGAGCCCCAGTGGTTCGGACTTCCTGTTTCCTAGATGCAATTTTTGCCCCTCATAGGCATGGATCTATGGCTCTAGATTTCACCATCGGGTTGGCAATGTCTCCACATGCTCAGCAAAGCAAGCACAAGGCTGTGGCTCACATTCATGTGAGGGGGGATCTGGGTGTCCCCCACCTCTGTGTTTTGTGTTGGAACTCCTGCCTCACCCCTGTCACCCAACAGCTCCTCGGGTGCCTGTTTCAGCAGCTGTGGCTTCTGTTCCCTTCTCTACTACCCCCTGCAAGGCGAACACTCCGCCATGGGTCGAGAGGGGGCCAGCGCACCTGCCCGGAACTCTGGCACTGCAAGCGACCCCCGCCCCAGCGGGCAGACCCTCTCTGCCTCCTCTTCCCATTGCAATTGCCTGTTACGCCCCCGTCTTCAGAAGCCCCTCTTGCCCCTGTCAGCACCACTGTGATTGGGTGCTCCACTGTGGGACGGCCAAGTTTATATGCTGTCAGGCACTTTATATCCCCCATAACTCTGCCTCCCAAGCCCTCCTGTGCATGTGTTTAATTTTTACAATCAAGAAGACGGATGGGGAGAGTGACAGCCCAGACACCCTGGAGGGGTGGGCTCCGGCCCTGCCTCGGCAGAACCTGGGCATGAATTCCATCAGTGACCTGAGGTTGTATTTTATGCATAACACCCCAGTGGTTTTTAAATCTCCTTAAACTTTTGATGACTGAGATAAAGGAGAAGGAGGAGGCTGTGTAAATATGGAGCCACTATTGGGGCAGAGCTGCTGGGACCTCCGTGGGGTGGGAATCAATGCCACTTTATATTGTCCCTTGAGTTTTGTTCCCCGCTCTCTTGCCCTTCACGCCCGCCCCACACACCCTTCCATCTCCTACCCAGTGGGCAGGAACAGTGGGTGCACCCAACTGCCCCACGCCATTGTCTTTCCAGGACACACCCGTTGATGACAGCAATGACAATGATAATGATGACAAGGAGAAGAAAGGACAAACAGAAAGAAAACATTAAAGGAACATAAACGCATCTTTTAAAACATGCTGGGTTTTATTGATCATAACTCACAATCTAATAAAAGCAACACCCTTGCTATGCAAATACAGCTCTATGCCGAGTCCCCTAGATGCCACATCCACCTGGATGGGCAGCTCAAGGCCCCTCCCACAAGACAATTCTGCAGCCCTTACACCAGAGCAATTGTCCCAAACTGCAACTCGGCACACATCTCTCCTCTGCTTCAAACAACATTTCCCCATCACCCACATCTATCATGTGGTCCCTGCCCACCTGCCCACCTGCCCACCTGCCCACCTTCTAATAAAGCAACAGCCACTGTAACAGTAATGGTGGCCAATACTCAGTGACTGATTGCTTTGTGTTGCAAACTACGTTAGGTTTTTCACAGAGATTATCCCATTTCCTCTCCACCGGCCCTTGAGGCGGGTACGTTCATTACACTCAATCCACAGAGGCACAGGGAGGAGGAAGCTGCCTCAAGTCACACTGCTGCTCGGTCCTGGGCTCCAGGAATCCCCCCTGCAGGGTTTCCCTAGAAGCCCGGCTGAACACCCTACCAGATATGCCACACACATCATTCCAGGCATGTCTTCTATCATGGGAGATAAGTTGTAGTTTGGAGTTTGCAGTCCATCTCCTTCATAGAATCACCTTCACATGGGTACACCATCTGATTCATTGTTGTGTCCCCAGGACCCAAGCATGACAATGGAAGGCAGCCAATGAGGGCTTCTGGAGGAACCAACCCATGTTGGACATAAGCCATCAGGACTCCATTAGATCAGATGGGCTCTCAGATGGGCTCTCAGATGTCTCTCCTGGCCCTCTGAGCTGCTGGGTTGGGCACTGTAATCAGGCAGGAGTGTCCCTCCTGATGGGGATTGTCTTCGTCCTCCCCCTTCCCCTCTTCATGAGATCTTGTTCATATATACCATCAGGATGCTTCTGCCACAAGACATCACTTGAGAACAAGTTGAATCCATTGGATTCCCTTCAGATTCATTTGATTCAGGAATAAATTTTAAAATTGAATCTTAAAAGGGTAGAGCCCCAGTTGGGCCCACAGGTTTAACTATTGTGCCAAGTGATGGGCATTTTACTCCAATATGAGGAGGGGAGGCAGGAGGGGCAAAAGTGAGCTTCCCCAGAGGACCCAGGACTCTGCTAAAGGCAGAAGGACACAAAACTGAAACTGGACTGATAATAATCAATACCATCCAACCTAATTCAATTCATTTGCCTTGTATTGAATATGATCTTAACATACTAGGAGACATCAGCTTCTATTAGAGCCTAGGAAATCATCTTTGAAAAGAGGCAAAATGGTATCAAATGCATAATTTGAAAAACATTGTTTTCAACATCTTTCCACTTCATTTAGCATTTTGAGGAATTGAGGCTATATCTTGTAGCTATCAAACTGAATTAATCACCTTGAGACCCGATAGAAGATAACTAGAACTCTAATTTCAGGCTGCTTTTATTCCTGGAAGATGGCCTTTTAAGTTGGAAAGTGGGAATTAGTATAAAATCCCTCTTACTACTCATGAACTATTGCACTCCGATTCTTCAATAGGCTAGGTCTATGCTGGTGAACATAGTAGCCACACACCACATGTGACTACTGAATGCTTGCAATGGGGCTGATCTGAATTGAGATGCCAAATACACATGGATTTCAAAGACCTAGTGCAAAAACAAAAATCTCAATAATTTTTATATTGACTAGATTTGAAATGAGAGAATTTTATGTTTATGAGAGTAAATAAAATATATGATTAAAATTAATTTCCCGGGCGCCTGGGTGGCTCAGTCATTAAGCGTCTGCCTTCAGCTCAGGTCATGATCCCAGGGTCCTGGGATTGAGTCCCACATCGGGCTCCCTGCTCAGCAGGAAGCCTGCTTCTCCCTCTCCCACTCCCCCTGCTTGTGTTCTTGCTCTCGCTGTCTCTCTCTCTGTCAAATAAATAAAATCTTTAAAAAAAAATTAATTTCCCTTGCTTTGTTGTTTTTACTTATCCGTGGTAGTTCCTAGAAAATTTAAAATTACATATGTGACTCACATTGTATTTCTGTTAACTGATGCTGATCTGTACAATTAAATATTATGGAACAATTGAATAATGATTTCCAAAATTTTTAAATGACCTGGGAAAATATATGGGATGTCACTTTAAGTAGAAAAAAAAAGCAATAAAAAGTGCATATAGAGGATAATTAAAACTGTATAAAACACATATGTACTTTTACATATGTAGACGGAAAGCAGACAGAAAGGAAAGTCAGCTAGAATAGTCACCTCGGAGAGGGAGGATTAGAGTGTGGGTAGTCTCCTTCACACATTTCTAAATGTTCCTCAAAAAGCTTTTTTATGTTTATTATCAACCAATAATAAATGTTAGTAAAAAGGAAATTATCCCCTGTAATCATTAGTATTGTTGTATGTAGCTATGCATCTTGCCTGGAATTTGCTAAAGTAAATAATTTACAAGCACATTTAGTCTTTATTTAGCCATCAGTGGCTCTCATCAGGAAATACACCATTTCCAATGAAGAACTCATTCTCGTGAGAGTCCATTTTTTAGTTGTATAACAAAATATTTTCTTCAAATGAGAGTTCTACTCAGCAACAGGAGATGATCTGGTAAAAAAAAAATTGACAAAAAACTAATGATGTAATGTATGGTGATTAACATAACATAATAAAAAAAAATTTGGCAGTCACTATCACAACGTTACAATGGGAAGACAAAGTTCATTATCAAAGTTTGCTCACCCAGAATTCATTTCTAGTTGCTTGTTCCCTGAATATAAGGAGAGAAAAAAGATCCACAGGAAAATAACTCATGAGTTCCCAACAACTAGTCCTTTGTATGGGCAAATTTTGAAGAAACAAGGATTCTCAAAGCTAGGAAAGCATTAATGACAACATGGGGGCTCTGGCTTGATCTCTTGTCAATTTTTTTTGACCCTCTCAAGGAATCCTGTTGTGATCATGTCCCTCTGGAAATTTTGAACCCCTCTTAGGTCAGAATCCCCCCATCCATCCATCCATCCATCCACTTACCCATATATCCATCCATCCACCCACCCACCCATCCAACCATCCACCTTCTCACCCATCATCCATCCACTCATCCATCCATCCATCCACCCACTCACCCATCCATCCACTCACCCATATACCCATCCATCCATCCACCCATCCACCCACTCACCCATCATCCATTCAC
>NW_023270459.1:7463795-7468475 GCF_011800145.1 Mirounga leonina | reverse complement strand
TCCATCCACCCAACCACCCACTCACCCATCCATCCATCCACTCATCCTTCCACCCATCCACCTACTCACCTACCCATCCATTCATCCACTCACCCATCCACCCACTCACCCATTCATCTATCTGTCCAATCATCCATCTGCTCATCATATTCTTATGGAGAACTGGCTTTTGCTAAGAACCATTTTAGGTGCTAGGGATATGGCAATGAACAAAAGAGACAAAGCCTTGCTCTCGGGGAGCCTATGTTTTAGTGGGAGGGAGTCACACAGTAAAGTTAAAGTGTCATAATGATGATTTCAGAAAGTGGCCAATGGTTTGAGGGAAATAAAATACAACAATGGGAAAGAAAACAACTAGAATGTGCCTACTTTAAATCACCTCTTTGAAGAGGTAAGATCTGAGCTGATGGCTGATGGCAAGAGGGTGACTGTCATGGTTAAACCTGGGAAGAGCATTTCAAGCACAGAGAGGGTCAAGTGCAAAGGTCCTGGGGCAGGCCATTTTGAGGAACAGCGAGGAGTCCAGTGTGGCACAGTGGGCAATAGATGAGACTGGAGAAGTCAGGGCCACATCACATAGGTCTTATAGGCAATAAGGAATTTGTATTTTTTCTAATTTCAATGGACAGTCATTGGAGGGGTTCATGCAGGGCACTGATACTATCTTATTTCCACATTTAAACATCACTCTGGCTACTGTGTGGGCAAGAAGCTCTAGAGGGGCAAGAACAAAGCAGATAAACCTTTTGCCAGGCCACTGTGGTCGCCTGGGTGAGAGACACAGACCACCTGGATGGCTCATCACCCACGACATTTTTTGGGGCTCCACTCAGAGCACACACAATCAACCATGCCTGGCTTGAAAGCGCCAACCTTGGTTTACAGCCCTTCTAACATGGTGCTGTGGGAAGAGCACCCTCAAATGTGAGATCATCTGCCCAAATCCCTAAAATATTTAAATGCCCCAAATCATACTCTAAGCAAAAGGCCCTTTTGAGGTTCCCAGAGGTTCAATTCCACTTAGTTTCCCTGCTTTTCATTTGCTTCAACTGGTTCCAGCTGGATCTGGAAACAGATGTGTCAACACGGTCCCTGCCCATGAAGGCTTCCCGGAGACCAGGAAACAGGTCGTCAATTGCAATCGCCATAGAAAACCTGATTCTGTCAGAGGCTCTGCAAACCCCACGTGGCTGGGCCCTATTTGGGAGCAGTTTCCTGCTGGCAGCCCCAAACAGCAGAGTGCCCCGAGCCTGGACCGACTGCCACTGGGGAGATGGTGAAGTTCCCCAATGGTCTGAGGTCCTGGCACATGCCCTGTGCTGTTAGGCTGTCTGTGAGTAAACCTGACCTTCCAGGAATCTGCCCAAGCTAGCTACTTTATGATTAACTACCTCTCTGATTTTATCAACCGCTGTTACTTTTCTGGCTCCCACCCAGACCCATCTGGGTAGTAACGTGGAGATCCTGGCATCTGGAAGCATTTGTCTTAAAAGAGCTAATTCCCTCTTGATGTCAATTATCAGTTCAGTCTCCAACCAACAGGCCAGATATTCTGCCCCATGGCCCAGACCCACAGGATGTTGCCTGCAGTGTGTGTGAAATGCCCCTCTGTGGGCATCCACAAACCTGCCTGTGCCCCCAGCCCTGTGGGGGAGAGGGGCCCCTGCCAACACGGCTGGAGCACTCACGAGTTCACGTGCGCCCACGCGTGCACACACACAGTGCTCTGTTGGAAATTAGCTTATGGAATATGGCCTCTGAGAGGTCCAGGAAACACAGCATGGGCAGAGGCAACAACTATTCATTGGGCACCTACTACACGCTCAGCTCAGCTCTGGGCTCTCTGCAGCGGGGCTGTGAGTGAAGGCAACACTGGTCCTGGGCAGGGAAGAGTTCACTGTGGAACTGGGGACGCAGGGTGAGCCTGGAAGGAATGGGTCAAAGGGGATTGAAAGCGCACGCACAGAATTCACCCTCGGCTCTATCCTCTGATCTTGCATGAACACCTTCCCCTCTCTAGGCTTTGTTTTTCCCATTCTCCCAATGGAAACAATGGCTCAGAGGACCTCTAGAGCTTCCTAGCTACAGTGGAATTCCATCACACAGAAAAGGAGGGTCTGGACTTGGCACATGGTCAAAATCATGCTGAGTCAAAATTTTGCTCCTGCAAACTACTCCGTACTTATATATGGTGAAGGGCAGATGAAGAGGACATATGTAAAATATGAATACATTGCACAACTTAAATTATTTCTTTTTTACCAGGCATGTATATTTTAATTCATAAACATATATGTATTGAAGAAATATGACCAACTGTACAGCATGCCCACAAGTTGATCAGACTCAAACCCCATGACCCAGTTTTAAAGAGATCTAGCTGAAAATTTCCAGCAGAAAAGTGCTCTCTTGCAGCAACTTCAGAAGCAGTGGGTAGGCACGAAAATGCCCTTATCCGCCATGGGAGAACCATGAAATGCATGCAGGGAGCCCCAAGATCCCCCAGCCCAGCCAGGTTCTGTGCCCACACAGTGGAGGGGAGAAGCCCGTCTGAGGATACAATCGCTTTTGCATTAATAAAACACTCTGCCAGGCTCCAGGCTATCTGGAGCCTGGAGCTTCTGTAGGGTGGTTGGGCCCTTCCCCTGAAACTGGCTTCTGACAGTCCAAACTTCTAGACAGTTTCTCTTCCTGACCAGGTTTCTGCCAATGCCCCCTTGGCTAAGTCTTAAGGTCCTCCTCTTACTGCTTGGCAGGCCTGTTCCCTCTGCCTCGGGCCATTAGAACCTCCTGAGCATTTCTATGGGCTGGTGGAAGAAGCAATTCCGGGTCAACCTCCTGACCCTAAGGAGGAGAAGCTCAGTGGAGGGTGCAGCAGATTCAAACAATCTCCAGCCCTTTCTTCAGCACAGCCTCATGGGGCACCCCACATGTCCAGGATATCCCCTGGGGTTGAAGTTTCGAGGCAAGCGTCCCCCTGCATGATGAGGGGCAACACCCTTGTCTTGGGCAGCCTTCTGGTCGACCGCCACGGCTCCCCGCTCTGGTGGGCCAGGGTGGGTGGAGAAGCTGCTTCCCTGGCCTTCACAGCCCCCCCCACCGAGAAGGCGCCCAGAGCTCTGGCCTCCCCCCATGCTGGGTCTGCCTCTCCCTGCCAAGGTTTTAAAAGCATGTGGGCACAGGTGCGGATGCTGCCAGCCTCCAGGGCCAGTAAGTGGAAACTCAGCGGAGGAAAACGAGGACACACAACCACAATGCCGTTATGTTTTCCCAGAACATGCAATGCTCCAAATAAATGTGTCTCCAACATTATCACACCACAATATTCATATGGCTCATTACTGGTTTTAATTTTGCCCGTTGCTTATTTACTGTCTCCTTCCCCACTTTATTGCCAGGGTTGGAAGAGTGACTCATCCGTGCCCAGAACAGAAGGTCCCCAAAGTGGGATCTCTCCAGAAGTTTCTGGCCCTACTCAGCCCCCGCAGGACAGGCTGCGGCCCAAACCCAGACAGCACCAATGGCTGCACCATACTCCACTTCCTTCAGCCTCCCCACCACCCTGACTAGCTGCGTTTCTGCCCCTGGAATGGAGCCCTTTCCCTTTCTACAACTGGGACCTGTGGAGCCACCTCCTGGGACCCACAGGTAGAGGAATGATGGTGCACAGTGACCCCCAAGGCAAGATGAGGACACCAATGCCTACCATGAGCAGGGGCCCGGCGGGGAGGACCTCTTAGCCTGCTCCCCAGCAGGCCCTCTCCCAGGTGTGTGGTGATCCATCCCTGGAAGCACCTCTAAAAAAGCAAAATCCACCTGTCCCTTGAGTGAAAGAGGGTGGGCAAAATGATTTCATTAAGACATGCCTTTTTTTATTTTCTTATTTATTTTTTTAAAGACTTTATTTATTTGAGAGCGAGAGAGAGAGATCACAAGCAGAGGGGAAGGGTAGAGGGAGAAGCAGACTCACCGCTGAGCAGGGAGCCTGATGTGGGACTTGATCCCAGCACCCTGAGATCTTGACCTGAGCTAAAGGCAGATGCTTAACAGACTGAGCCACCCAGGTGCCCAAGACACATTTTTTGATGTTGAAATTAATGTTTTTTATTTAAATTTAGAAAGCTCATAATAGTCTAAAGAAGCAAAACTCATTAACATCCCTCTGCTTATCAGAGGCAAACTCTTAACCTTTTGGTGCTCTTATTTTTTATCTGTTTTTACCTGTACTTAAAGAAAAATTTAAAATAAAAAATAAATTTAAAAAAAAACACACTTCAGAGCATAATCATGTCCTAGAATCTCTCCCCTTACAAAATCATAAAATCTCCCTGTGTTGCCTGCAACACAGGGAACAGTGATGAAAAACAAAGACACTCAGAAACATAATCAATGACCTGCCTCATTCCCTCCTCTCCATCCTCAGAAAATAATCAATGTGATCAGCAGGTACCATTCCTATCATAACCATGTTTGTGTCCACAGGACATAATGGGCATCGGAGAGAGAGAGAGGAGAGTATGAAAGAGAGAGGGAGAGAGGAAGGGAGGGAAAAAGAGAGGAAAGGAGGAAGGTTAGCAGGAAGACAGGTAAGAAAGGAAAGAGGGGAGGAAGGAAGGAGGGAAAGAGAGAGAGAGAAGGAAGGAAGGAAGGAAGGAAGGAAGGAAGGAAGGAAGGAAGGAA
>NW_023270459.1:7425745-7463785 GCF_011800145.1 Mirounga leonina | reverse complement strand
GAAGGAAGGAAGGAAGGAAGGAAGGAAGGAAGGAAGGAAGGAAGGAAGGAAGGAAGGAAGGAAGGAAGGGAGGGAGGGACGGAGGAAGGAGAGATACAGGAAGGAATTGATTTAGCAAAAGTCAAGGAGAAAAACAAAAGACAGATTTAATGAAAATATGTTTTTCCTACATATACCATGGATTTCATTTCCCTGTGACTTGTTTTCCTCCTGGTGAATTATCACGGGTATCCTTTTTGGGAAAGCAGCCGCATCTCTCTCGTAACTGTATCATCCGACACACACAATGTATTCAGTCATTCCTCTATTAATGGACATTCAAGAGATATCTTCTCCCTCATTCCTTTATAAATAATGCTTTTATTTCTATAAGATAGAGTCATAAAATGGAACTGCTGGGTCAAAGGATATGCATATTTTAATTCTAATAGATACTCTAAGATGACTTTCCCAAAAGGCTGAAGCAAATCACATTCCCACCAGCGATACAGGAGGTGCCTGGGTCCCTGCATCTTTGCCAGCACCTAATGTTACCCCTTGTGCGGCCCTGGCAGCCTGATGGCTGAAACACGGGATTTCCTTTTCACTTTGTCTTTACTTCCCCAGTTCCCAGAGGTTGAATTTCTTCTCATAAGTTTATGGACCACTGGCATTTCCTTATCTCTGAATAGCCTATTGATGGTTGCTGGTATGTTTTTAATTAGGCCATGTGTCCTATTTTTTTTCAATGTGTAGATACTCTTTGCATATTAGGCATTTAACTCCTTATCTGCCAGATATTATAAATATGTTTCTCAATCTGTTTGCCATGAAGTCTACACAATTCCCCGTATCTTCCAACCCTCTTTGGAAACAACTGGGATGTCTGCATAATGTGCCAGATTGTAACACTTTCTGCATACGGTTGGACATTCAGCTGTTCTCTCTCTCCCCCCACCTCCTTCTCTCTGATACTATGAATAATGTGGGAACCTCTGTTTATCCGTATTTTGTGCTACTTCTATGAAGCTATGTAGTACATTTCAAAACTAAGAATTTTATTTTACTTTTTTAAGATTTTATTTATTCATTTGAGAGACAGCATGAGTGAGGAGAGGGGTGGAGGGAGAGGGAGAAGCAGACTCCCCGCCAAGCAGGAAGCCTGACTTGGGGCTCCATCCCAGGCCCCTGAAACCAGGACCCAAGAATTTTATTTTTAAAAGCAAATTTATTAAATCAAAAAAATGTACATTTTAAAAGCTGTTACAGTGTCCCTGGGTGACTCAGTAAGTTAAGCCTCTGCCTTTGGCTGGGGTCATGATCCCAGGGTCCTGGGGTAGAGCTCCTCCTCAGGCTCCCTAATCAGCAGGAGTCTGCTTCTCTCTCTCCCTCTGCCCCTCCCCTTGCTCTTGCTCTCTCTCTAGCTCTCTCTCTCTCAAATAAATAAATAAAATTTTAGGGGCACCTGGGTGGTGCAGTCCGTTAAGCAACTGACTCTTGGTTTTGGCTCAGGTTGTGATCTCAGGGTCATGAGATCGAGCTCCCAAGGGGCTCTGCACTGGGCTCAATGCAGAAGTGCTAAAGTTTCTCTCTCCCTCTCCCTCTGCCCCTCCTGTCTCATGCACTCTCTCTCTCTCTCTCTCAAATAAATAAATAAATCTTTAAAAGCTGTTGCTGCCTATTGTTAAACTACTTTCCTAACAGAAGTAACACTGCACTCTCCCACAGCTCCCTGCTCTGCCTTACCACACCCTCCTCTGTGCTGGACATCATAGGGCTGAAAAATCTGTGCATTCAAAGGTTTCAAATGGTATCATCCTACTGTTTTAATGATGATCTCTGCAATTAACTTATGAGATTGATCATTTTATATGTGCATTAACCATCTACCTTTACTTTCTCTCTCTCTCTTTCAAGATTTATTTATCAGAGAGAGAGAGAGAGCAAGAACTGGAGGGGCAGAGGGAGAGGGAGAGAGAGAGAATCTGAGGCAGACTCCTCGCTGACTGCAGAGCCCATCTCAGGGCTGGATCTCACGACCGTGAGATCGTGACCTGAGCCGAAATCAAGAGTTGGCTGCTTAACCAACTCCACCACCCAGGTGCCCCCCTTTACTCTCTTATGATTCAACTTTCTTTATGCGGCCTTTGCATTTTTTTTGAGACTTAATATTTTTTATTTATGTATATGAATTCTTGATGTACATAAGATAAAAACTTTGTTGTATTTGTAGAAAATACTTTCCAGTTACAAGTTGTGACCTTGGTGACAGATACAGTGTTTCAATCTTACGTAGCCAAATCCATGGATCCACTATGATTTCTTCTATAGCATTAAGCTTCATCATCTCCAGCCTAGAGATTATTTCAGTATGTACTGATGCTCTCCTCTAGCTTGTTATAGTCTTATTTTTCTTTAACACTTAACTTTTCAATCCTTTTACTTATTTTGGGATCTGATACAAGGATAAAAGCTGCTGTTCCCCTCTGGAGGTTTTCATCCATCCCAGCATCATCTGGGGAATAATTCCCCAGATAGTAAAACCTTCTACTAAAACTGTTTTGGATCTCTCTGGTCTGCGATTTAGACTTGTATATTTATTTTTGCACCAATATCAAATCAATTCAGTAATTCTTGCTTTGTCATGTATTTATCAGCCCCCCTTCCTCCAGCGATTCTTTGATTTTAGTTGTTTAACTGTTACCTGTCCATCATCCTACCAGGTATTCTTTAGAAACATTTTGTTCCTTGCTGCCCTCCAGGAAAAAAAAAAAAAAAAGCCTTTTCGAAGTTTGATTAGGATTACATTGAACCCTAACCTCATTTAAAGGGAATTTAGACATCCAGTCTCCTTGTTCAGCTATATTTACAGCTCTCTTGAATCAAAAGATATTTTTAAAATATGTATCACTACTTTTTAAAATTTTTTTCAAGTAAATTCTATGTCATTCTTCTTAAAACTTTTTTCCTGGACATTTATATTCTTGATTTTTTTCACTGGTTATTGCTATTAGGTTAAAAAGGCGAACTTCTCTGTGTTTATTATGAATATAATTATCATCATATATAATTACAAATACTAAAGATTATATGGAATTATCCTCATAATGTGGATATATTTTGGTATCAAAACTACTGAAATTATTACCAATCATAAAAAATCATCAATTAGAATAATAATAAAACTGTTCCTAATTATACCAGAGATTCTTTTTAAAATAGTGTTCTGCATGCTTTTCTAACATGCTGCAGATTTTTATGTATTTTTTTTATTTAAATTGTTTCGACAGTTTATGTGCTGAGTGCATTGTTAGGGCTTTTAAATTAGGAAACTTACAAATTAGGAACCAAGTTTTTCCTACAATGTCAGGGATTTCTAGTAACTGGATATTGTCATGTTGCTGATTTCACCAGTGGCCTTGCAGACAGGTGTAACACTATGATTCGATCATTTCCCCAGACACATTTCAGCTAGAGGTGTTTGGAGAAGGTGTGTACCAGCAGTCAGAGGAAGCTGCATTGGTGGGCTGACAGGAGTCAGGCCGTTGAGATGAGTAGGCTTGGTGAAGAAGCCCCTCAGTTGGGTGGGTGAGGGTGGGGAATGAAGATCATAGTTAACATAGTTACATAACCAGCACTGGTCAAGTGCTTCCTGTGGCCAAGCAATCTGCTACTATGCGCTTCTTGTGCATGGTCTCATACTGTCTTGTAAAGAACCCCTGGGGGTGGTGAGTGTCAGACCTGCTTTGCAAAGAAGGAACTAGAAGCTGGCTGGGGTTAAGTGGCTAGCTTAGGAACGCACCCCTGGTAAGAGACAGAGGAGGTCTTACAGCAGGATTTGGCACCAGCCCCTCTGCTGTCTCCCCAAAGGCAAACTACCACGCCTAGTTCTTCTTTTATATTGTGGTGCAATGTATATAATGCAAAGTTTACCATTTAAGCCATTTCAATCGGTGAAGTGGCATTAAGTACACTCACATTATGTGCAACCATCACCACCATCCAGAATTATTTTATGTCCCAAACTGAAACTCCAGACACATAAATCAAAGCTCTTCAATTCTCCCTCCCCTCAGCCCTTGGCAACCACCATCTTACCTTCTGTCTCTATGAATGTGACTACTCTAGGTACCTCCTCTAAGTGGAATCATACCATATCTGTCCTTGGTGACTGGCTTCTTTCACTTGGAAGAAGCCGCATCTGGGAAATTGCTTGGTGAACTCAAACTCTGAAATGGAAGAGGAGAGGTTGCAAATTTCTGTGAAGATGCTTGCAAACAGTAAGTCAGACCTGAAAGAAAGGAGGTAGATGATGTGCTCAGTGATGGCAATGTCCAGGTATAGCTCTGTACCTGCTTGGAACATAGGACCACAGCTTCTGGGGAGGCTGAAAATTGTTCACCACAGAAATATTGTCACACTCTAGTGGTGGACAGCATTGTTTATGTCCGCTCTGCATCTACTTCCCCTCGTTTTGGTAATGACTCCTTGATTATTTTGAGGTGTAGGTGAAGCTAACCCCAGCTGCCTGCTCAAAGTCGCAGGTGGGGCATTCGGGGATGAGCACATGATGCCAGTTGAGCCAGTGACTCAAGCCCAAGACTTCTGTTGTAACTAGTAAAGAAGCTAAGCGCCCTTTCCACGGGGCTGCTGAGCTCCTGGAAGACAAGCTTGGGGCTGATGAAGGCCATCATCTTGCAATGATGTGGGGAGAGGTTGCACATGAACAAAGCCAAGGGCTACAGAAAGGTTTCCTGGATCCAACCAGGCCTAAAGGCACAGCGCTAAGTACCACTCACCTGAGCAAACATAAGAGCTCATCAAGTAATTTGTTTGTCTGTCTCCTTATGGCAATTAGGATAAATTTTCTACGGTAGAAAGTGTCCCAACAAGATTCCACAAAGAAGTATTTTTTGAGCCTACTATGAGCAAAGGCATAGAACATGAATTATCTGCAATAGTCTCAAAGATTACCCAGCAAGGTACACCAGAAGCAGGACTCTGATGAAGCATAAAAGCAGATAAATTAAAAGATATATACATATGTATATACATATATATGGATATATATGTATGTGTATACATATACACACACACACACATATACATACATATGCATACACATGTGTGTGTTTTAATCAAAAGGTATATATACATTTGGAACAGAATAGAAAACCCAAAAATATACCCTCAACTCTGGTCAATTAATCTTCGACAAAGCAGGATCGAATATGCAATGGGAAAAAGATAGTCTTCAACAAATGGTGTTGGGAAAACTGCACAGCCACATGTAGAAGAATGAAACTGGACCACTTTCTTACACCATACACAAAAGTAAACTCAAAGTGGATTAAAGACCTAAATGTGAGACCCGAAACCATAAAAGTCCTAGAAGAGAGCAGGCAGTAATGTCTCTGACATTGGCTGTAGCAACAGTTTTCTAGATATGTCTCCTGAAGCAAGCAAAATAAAAGCAAAAATAAACTATTGGGACTATATCAAAATAAAAAGCATCTGCACAGTGAAGGAAACAATCAACAAAACTAAGAGGCAACTTGTGGAATGAGAGAAGATATTTGCAAATGACATATCTGATAAAGGGTTAGCATCCAAAATATATAAAGAACTTATACAAATCAACACCCAAAAAAACAAATAACCCAGTTGAAAAATGGGCAGAAGATATGAACAGATATTTCTCCAAAGAAGACATACAGATGGCCAACAGACACATGAAAAGATGTTCATCATCACTTACCATCAGAGAAATGCAAATCAAAACTACAATGAGATATCAACTCACATCTGTCAAAATGGCTAAAATCAAAAACACAAGAAACAACAAGTGCTGGCAAGGATGTGGAGAAAAGGGAACCCTCGTGCACTGTTGGTGGGAATGCAAACTTGTGCAGCCACTGTGGAAGACAGTATGGAGGTTCTTCAAAAAATTAAAAATAGAACTATTCTATGATCCAGTAATCACTCTACTGGGTATTTACCCCCAAAATACAAAAACACTAATTCAAAAGGATACACACACCCTTATGTTTATTGTAGCATTATTTACAATAGCCAAACTATGGAAGCAGCCCAAGTGTCCATCGATAGATGAATTGATAAAGAAGATGTGGCACATATATACAATGGAATATTATTCAGCCATCCATAAAAAAGAATGAAATCTTGCCATTTGTAATGAGATGGATGGAGCTAGTATAATGCTAAGCAAAATAAGTCAGAGAAAGACAAATACCATATGATTTCTCTCATAAGTGGAATTTAAGAAACAAAACAAATGAGCAAAGGGAAAAAGAAGAGGGAAACCAAGAAACAGACTCTTAACTATAGAGAACAAACTGGTGGTTACCAGAGGGGAGAGGGTTAGGGAAATGGAGGAAATAGGTGATGGGGATTAGAGAGCATACTTACCATGATGAGCACTGGGTGAAGTATGAAATTGTTGAATCATTATATTATACACCTGAAACTAACGTAACAATGTATGTTAACTTTACTGGAATTTTTTAAAAAGGTATATATAATGTACTTTAGGCTGAATGTTCTGAATATGTCTATGCAGTTTGAATTCACCAGATTATTTCTCAGACACAGCTTTTTCATCTGATCCATTGCTTCTATTCTCAAAAGACACAAGCTTTAATTTTCTGTAAGGGGATGAAGGGAGAAGTGGAGAGGACAATGGTCTTTTGAGTAAGTCCTCAAGCCCAGGTCATAACTCACTTAAGTTGATCATTTATTCTGCCTTTAAAAATTACCTTCTATAAAACTTGGTGGTATAGTTTCTCTTCATATACATATGGGTAATAAAGAAATAAAACTGTCTTTATTTGCAGATAGCAATTTTCTAGATGATCTAAGGGCTCTACAAAAGAATAACTGGAACTAATACATGAGTTTAACAGGGTCACAGGAGACAATATAAATACACAAACTATCAATTGCACTTCTATATTAACAAAAAATAATTGAGAATTGAAATTTTAAAATAACATCTATAGTTGTATTAATAATACTAAATAGACATAAAGATAAATTTAATAAACAACCAGAACAATTTTATGAAGAACAAGTATGGAAGTCTTTCAATACTTAACTTCAAAACTCAGTACAAAGCAACAGTGATCATGACAATGTGGACCATCACAGGAATAAATGTATAGATTCAAAGAAACAGAATAAACTGTCCAGATGTAAACCCAGTATATATATGGTAAAAGGGGGCCAAGGTGATTTATGTAGGAAAGATAATCTTTCAATAAATGTAATAAAACAATTGGATATCCATATGGAAAAAAAAAAAAAAACCCCACAGCTCTTAAATTACCTTGAAATGGATTTTATATGTAAATGTAAAAGTTAAACCTGGAGACCTCCTAGAAAAGCACATAGGCAGGCGTCTGGGTGGCTCAGTCGTTAAGCGTCTGCCTTTGGCTCAGGTCATGATCCCAGAGTCCTGGGATCGAGTCCCACATCGGGCTCCCTGCTCCGCGGGAAGCCTGCTTCTCCCTCTCCCACTCCCCCTGCTTATGTTCCTGCTCTCATTGTCTCTGTCAAATAAATAAATAAAATCTTAAAAAAAAAAAAAAAGGAAAGAAAAGCACATAGGCAAAAATCATCATGACCTTGGGTTATGCAAAGAATCACTGGATACAAAAAGTACAAATCAAAAGAAAATACTGATAAAATGACTTCATTAAAGTTAAAAATTTCTGCTCTTCAAAACACACAATTTAAAAAATGTAAAAGCAAGTCACAGACAGGGAAAAAATATTCCCAATACCCAATAAATTACTGTATTCAGAATCTATAAAGAGCTCTTAAACTCAGTGATATAAAGACAGACATCCCAAGAGGAAAATAGGCAAAAGACATGAACTGATACGTTCCAAAGAAGATATACGAATAACCAATAAGTTGGGGGAAAGGCTCAACATTGTTAGTCAACAGAGAAAAGACCACAATGACATATCACTTCACATACATTAGAATGGCTAAAATTAAAAAGACTGGAAGTACCAAACATTGGATAGAATGGGGAGTAACTGGAACTCTTATACATTGCTGATGGGAATGTAAAAGTTATAAAAAATAAACTATTGGAACTACACCAAATAAAAAAGGTTTTGCATAGCAAAGGAAGCCATCAATAAAAGAGAAAGGCAACCTACTGAATGGGAGAAGATATTTGAAAATGATGTATCTGACAAGAGGTTTATATCCAAAACATACAAAGAACTTATACAACCCAGTGCCCCCAAAAGTAATAATAATGATGATGATCCAATGGTCAGAGGACCTAAACAGACATTTTTTCCAAAGAAGACCTACCTATGGCCAACAGACATGAAAAGATGTTCAACTTCACTAATCACCAGGGAAATGTAAATTAAAACCACAATGACTTGCCTTATACCTGTCAGAGTGGTTAGATTCAAAAAGACAAGAAATAACAAGTATTGTTGAGGATTTAGATAAAAAGGAACCCTCATGCACTGTTGGTGGGAAACCAAAATGGTGCAGCCACTGTGGAAAACAGTATGGAGATTCCTTAAGATATTAAAAACAGAATTACCAAATAATCCAGTGATTTGACTACTAGGTATTTACCCAAGAAACATAAAAACACTAATTCAAAAATATATATATCCCCCTATGTTCATAGCAGCATTATTAACAATAGCCAAGATAGAGAAGCAACCCAAGTGTCCATCAATAGATGAATGGATAAAGAAGATGTGGCACATGTATACAATGGAATATTATTCAGCCATAAAAAAGAGTGAGGTCTTGCTGTTTGCAACAACATAGCAGGACCTAGAAGGTATAATGCTAAGTAAAATAAGTCAGAGAAAGACAAATACCATATGATTTCACTCCATAAGTGGAATTTAAGAAACAAAACAAATGAATAAGCAAAGAAAAAGGGACAAAGAAAAAAATCAGACTCTTAAATACAGAGAACAAAATGGTGGTTGCCAGAGGCGATGGGGGTCAGGGGATGGGTGAAAAAAGGTGAAGAGGATTAAAAATACAGGTATCATGATGAGCACTGAGTAATGCATAGCAATGTTGAATCATTATATTGTACACCTGAAACTAATATGACACTGTATGTCAACTATACTTTAATAAAAATTTAAAAAATAATAATAAAAACAAATTATTGAAAACACCTAGTACCAGCTCTGAATAAAATAATTTCTTAAGTGGGGTGCCTGGGTGGCTCAGTTGTTAAGCGTCTGCCTTCAGCTCGGGTCATGATCCCAGGGTCCTGGGATCGAGCCCTGCATTGGGCTCCCTGCCCAGCAGGAAGCCTGCTTCTTCCTCTGCCACTCCCCCTGCTTGTGTTCCCTCTCTCGCTGTCTCTCTCTGTGTCAAATAAACAAATAAAATCTTTAAAAAAAATAATTCCTTAAGAAAAAAATCACACTTCTAAAATTAAAAGAAAAAAAAGATAAAATCTCTTTGGAAAACAGATAATTTCTTATAAAATTAAATGTATACCCAGCATGTAAAGCCCAATACATTTTTCTGAGCATATTTTTTTTTAAAGATTTTATTTATTTGACAGAGAGAGATACAGCGAGAGAGGGAACACAAGCAGCGGGAGTGGGAGAGGGAGAAGCAGGCTTCCCGCGGAGCAGGGATCCCGATGTGGGGCTCGATCCCAGGACCCTGGGATCATGACCCGAGCGGAAGGCAGACGCTTAACGACTGAGCCACCCAGGCGCCCCTGAGCATATTTTAGCCAGCATATTAAACATACAAATGACATTTTCAGGCAAAATGGAGATATATGTTTGCACAAAAACTTACACACAAATGTTGACAGGGTCTTATTTGTAGTAAAATCATGGAAACAACAGAAATGTCCATCAACAAGTGAATTGTGGTATATCCATACAGCAAAATACCACTCGACTGATAAAACTGAATGAGCTCCTGTTACATCCAACAATATGGACAAATCTGAAAATCATTATATTATGTGAGACAAAAGGCTGCACACTGTAGAATTCTATTTATAGGACATTCGGGGAGAAAAAGAAAAAGCCGGAGGTCAGAAGGAGAAGGGTTGATATAAAGGAATGAGGGTATTTTCTTCAGTGATGTCAATATTCTTCATCTTGAGGGCGCCTGGGTGGCTCAGTTGGTTAAGCGACTGCCTTCGGCTCAGGTCATGATCCTGGAGTCCCGGGATCGAGTCCTGCATCGGGCTCCCTGCTCGGCAGGGAGTCTGCTTCTGCCTCTGACCCTCCCCCCTCTCATGTGTTCTCTCTCTCTCATTCTCTATCTCAAATAAATAAATAAATAAAATCTTAAAAAAAAAAATATTCTTCATCTTGATTAAGGCAGCACTCAGACAACTACACACACTTGTCAAAAGTCTGCAGCACTGTTCACTGGAAAGGGTGACTTTTGCTGTTTGTAAAGTATACTCAATAAACCTGAATTTTAAACAGGAGTCTTAAAAGAAATAAAGAAAACTTGTAAGAATTTTCCAAGGAAAAACGCAAACCTTATGTTTCTGGATAAGAAGACAAAACATTTCAGAGGTACTAATTCTTTCCAAATAATGTATTGAACTTTTGCAGTCTTAAAAAAAATCCTAACAGCTCTTTTCTGGGGAGAGAGATAGAAACTTGACAAAATGATTTTATTTTATTTTTTTTAAAGATTTTATTTATTTTTATTTGAGAGAGAGAGAATGAGAGAGAGGGAGTACATGAGAGGGGGGAGGGTCAGAAGGAGAAGCAGACTCCCTGTCGAGCAGGGAGCCCGATGCGGGACTCGATCCAGGGACTCCGGGATCATGACCTGAGCCGAAGGCAGTCGCTTAACCAACTGAGCCACCCAGGCGCCTGACAAAATGATTTTAAAATTTATGTGGAAAAATAAATTGCCAGAAGAAGTTGAGAAAAAGAAAATAATGAGGGGAAATTGCTTTTACTCCCCACCCTTGACTAGTCATCTTTAACCTGGAGAGTGTGTGTGTGTGTGTGTGTGTGTGCAGGTGTGTATATTTAGTCATGGGTGACGAGTGTGATTTGAAGAAAAGAGAAGGAAAACTTATAAGAACCTCTCAAGAAAGAGACTGCAGTTCAAAAATAAAGTAGTGCTAAATTCTATTTTCTTAATTTTCAAAAATTAATATATTTTTAAATTATGCATTAAATGAAGAGATTTTTTTATGCATCTGAGAAGAAAAAAATGGAGCTAAATTTTTTAAAAGCTCTCTACTCAAATTAGCTGGATTAAACAATGTGATGTGTGTATTTTTTTTTAATGTCAGGAAATAAAGTAAATATTTACTTAGCTTTGGAATGTAGACTAATTTCAAAGAATGATGGCAAAAATACAATTCCTTTCAACCTTTGGTCTTTTTAGTTTCTCTACACACAGTGATATATCAGGCATTGCATTAAGCATTTGAAGGAAGGATCCATACAAAAAAAGAGTTTGTTTTTAATTCACCTTACTTGCTCTCTATGTAGGACCCAGCTATATACAAAATTGCAAAGAAAAAACTAGGAATCTTCTGAAGTCTCACAACCTTGAACCGACCATTGTTAACCCCTGGAATCATCTCTCCATTTATAAGTTTCTTCATTCATATGCACACATACATATGTATTTTGCATAAATAATAATAGTACATACGCCCCTCCCTTACTTATCCTCCTCATGACACACACCCCGAGTCCTCTCTGCCAGGTAACCTGCGTTAACAACCCACAAGTGTCTCCATACTCACATAATTCTATACACACCTATGTGAATAATTCTTTATAATCCTATTTACATGTTTATATCTGTTCACATGTAACCTTTGAAACATTTTTCATGGTTTCATTTATAAACATGGTACATCTTACACATTTTCCTGCATTTTCTTTTTCTATTCAATAATACCTCATAGCAGTTGCCCAGAGTCACTGAATATAGTTCCAATTCCTTCTTTTTAATGGTTGCATGCTATCCCATGGCGAAGTCATACTCACTTTCTTAGCCATTCTGGTTGGCAATATCTACTCTGTTTTTGGTTTCTTACCAGTGCAAACAACACTGCAATAAATACCTTTGACATCTGTCTATCCTTAGGTATAGTATTGAAAGGTAGGTCCCTTTCAATGACCATGGGGTCATTTTATGGCAGGATAATTACAGAGTTGAATGGCATATATATTTTTAAATGTTGCCAGACTGCCTTCTGAAAGGTTGTAACACTTCACATTTTCACCAGCAACATAGAGATTATCATATTTCTTCATGCCTATCAATTTTAGTTGATAATAGATCTTTTTTTTTTAATATAAGATTTCATCATTAATCTAAGTGGCATTTCCTTGACTACTACTGAATTACTTTAAGTAGCAAAAGAGTAAAACATTTCTATTAAAATCAAGAATTACATAGAAGTTACCACTGTAACTATAATTATTACATATTATATTGAACATTCTAGCATAGTGTTTTCCAATAGAAATTTCTGAAATGATAAAAATATTCTATATACTATGCTGCCCAATATGATAGCTTCTAGTCACATGTGACTCATGAGAAACTGAAATGTGGCTAGTGTGAATAAGGGACTGAATTTTTAATTTTATTATTTAAATTCAAATAGTCAATTATGGCAAGTGGCTACCACACTGGATAGGGCAGTTCTAGAAAAGGCAAAATAAGAAGTTAAAATAATTGTAACAAACATTGGAATATACACACAAATTTCTTTTGCTGACTGTACACCTAGACAACTCACAATATTTCAGTAAAAACAAACAGAAACAACCTCCTAAGAGTAATTAGAGACAATTATAAAGTAACCATATATAAGCTAAGTATGCAAAAATTGAGAGCTACTTTAGTTAGTACACTGAACACTTGGAATAGAATTAGGTAAAAATTATTCAATTTACATTACAACAAAAATGACAAAACACTAAGGCATAAATTTACCCCAAAAGCCACAGGACACTAGGACACAAATTTAAAATTGCAATAAGAAGAGTGAAACAGAGCCAGATGCCTGAAAAAGTGTACCATGCTCTTGGATGAGAAAATACATTCTCAAACATATATGATATAAACGATATGTTGACATATCATATATAAAATATGATATCCATATATGATATATATCAATATAGATCTGATATATATTGACATACACTTATCAATTCTTCTAAAATTAATCTATAATTTAATGCAATTCCAATGAAAATTCCAAAAGTTAAAATAATTCCTGAATTCATGTAAAAGAATTTGCCTAAAACCTGCTCCAAAACTGTTAAAAAAGAAAAATGAGAGGAGACTTACCTTATGACTTACCAGAATCTTCTCAAAAGCTGTTGTAAAAAAATCAACATAGTATTGACATATGAAATAGACAAATAGATCCATAGAAATTAACTGAAAGTTCAGAATTTGATCCCTAACTACAGGAAGTTTATATTTAACAAAAACAGTGTTTTATTCAATATAGTGTGGGAAAATAGACCATTTAATAAATAAGGCCGGCAAAACTGGTTATCAAAGTGAAATGGAAATTTAAAAGACTCTCATCCCAGAACCATAGGTAAAAAATAAATTTCAACTAGATAAAAGACTCAAATAAAACAAAGAAATCTTACCAAAAAATGAGAAGACCAGTCATACAATCAGGAGTTAATGTGGTCTTCCTAAATAAGAGTAAAAATTCATTCTTATCTATTTCTTGTATTCTTATTTATTTTATACTAAAATAAAGCAATAAATAAAAATTTATTTAATTTCTACTAAAAAAGTAAAGGGAGTTATACCTAAACCTACGAATATAAAACATTTGTTTGGCAAAAATGTAAGTCAACACGCAAAATATATAGCTAGAAAATAATATTTCTAATAAGGTTAATTACCACACCACACAAAAAATTTATGCAAACTAATTAGAAAAAAACAAGCCAATTTGAAAGAAATAAGGAAGCATCATGAAGAGAAGATTTATAGGAGATATAACCCAGATAGTAAATAAACAACATTAGAAAGAAGCACAAGTCATCTCTGGTAGAAGATTTCTGTTTTTCCAGGGCCAATGTCCAGTTTTTTGGAACACAGGGAAGAGCAGGAAGCTTGGAGTCTGCCCCTCTGCTGAAATCACCTTGCTGCCAGGCCTGCTCCATGGCAGTCAGACCATGCCAGGGTGTGGGACCACTCTGGGCTTCCTGCTTTACAGATTCCACATGGGAAGCAAGGCCCAGGGATCCTCAGCTCTCAGGTCCCTCAATTTCCCTGGAGGTTCTGTCACCAACCCAGAGAAAGGAATGGATGCCCTGTCCCTTCCACATAGCTCTTACCCTTCAGCCTGGGGAGAGTGTTCACCTCTTCTCTTTTGGCATGTTGGGGAGGAAGAATTTACTATGCCTTTCAAGGTCCTTCTAGCTGGACCAAGAATCAGATTGACATGAGACAGGTTAACAAGAGAAAATCAAGTTTAGTTTCAGACATACAGGAAATCCACACAGACATGGCAGTCCAGTGACATGAGGCTTATGTGAGCTCAGGAGAGCTTCAGGGTCTGGGGAATTCAAAGGGAAGGAAGACCATTAGCAGGAAGGTGAGAGGAGATGTTTGGAAAATCAATGTTTCCCTGTTATGCAAATAAGTTTCCTGGGTTAAAAGAGGAATCCCTGTGTTAGGGGTACCTAGGTGATCTCAGGGTCCTGGGATGGAGCCCCATATCAGGCTCCATGCTCAGTGGGGAATATTTGTCCTTCTCCTTCTCCCTTTGCCCCTCCCCCTGTTCATAATCTCTCTAATAAATAAATAAAATATTTTTTTAAAAGAGGAATCCCTGTTAATAACTCTCTGCCTGCTACAAGGCAGGCAATTGAAGAGGAGGTAAAGAGCTTTTCCTGAACCTTCTGGGTTTTAATTGCATTTAACTCAAAATAATGCTTATGCCAAAGTGGCCCATCTTGGCACTGCCTGCCTTTGGTCCCTACAGAAGTGAGGACTGGGCCGAGCAAATTCTCCTTTACACTTATTTTTAGGCCAAAACATTGGCCCATAGAGGCTCGAAATCTAAGGAAATAACTACCTGAGGTTGCCGTTGAATTCCTGCTCTGGATGTGTACATGGGTGTAGGGAGACACAGAAGGCCTGAGGGCAGTGGGGGATGGGAGAGCTAATGCCTGACAATATCATCCCCTGATAGTGAAATTGCGCGAGTTTCTAAGGACTCAGGGTGAGCAGGTAGAAGAATATGGGCCAAAACTTAGGGGTCCTGACCAGGAGCTAGGAGTCTGTGGGCTAGTCCTCATCTTCAGTTACTTGTGCCTCTGTCTCTACCTTCCCTCTGGTGAGCCCTCCAGGGTAGGGCATTACTGACTCCCTCTGCGCCATCAAAACATGTAGGATAGCAAGGAGGCTTCTTCTGCCCTAGACGGGCATTCTGGGTGAGTCCTGGAGAGTAGTAAGGATACTGCTCCCTGTGTGAGCTCAAACAAGCTGCTCAGAACAAGGGCCCCTGCAGGCTCACCACCTCCACCATGTAGAAAGTCAGCTCGTGATCAGACACCTCCTGTCTTCCCATCCAGGAAGACTGACAGGCCTCACATACTGCATGCTGGCCAGGTGAGAATGAGTGACAGCTGGCTCTGTCAGGACATTAATTCTGAGCTAGGTGATATTCACTTTTTGCTCTGCCACTCACTTGCTCTACAGTGCCACCATCGACTGACAGAGCACATTGTCCTGATCTTGCATATCACTGGGTAAAATTGCCAGGGTCTTATTAATTATTATCATTCATGCTTGTGTGCACAGAAGGGAGTGCCTTTTGCCCCAACTCACTCATTATAATAAAGGCGGCAACTGTGAGGGGACTCCTAAAAGACTGACATCTGGGACTTAGTAGTGACTTTTGGGGCCAGGCTGTGGAAAGGCTGAAGTCACTTTCTAGAATTTGAAAGTCCCTCAGAAGTATTCATTACACTTAAATTTTCAAAGTAAGAACTGTTTTCTTTTGTTGTTGTTGCATTTACTGTTTTATTTTATTTTATTTTCCAAAAGTTGGGAATTATTATTTGTTGTTTAGTTGTTTGTGAATGCATACAGTTTGCCAGATGCTATTTTAGGTACTTAACCTTTTTTTTTTTAAACTTTGTTTAATCCTCCTGGCAATTCTGTAAGTTATGTGCTATTCTCGTTTCATACTATTTATATCATTTTCATTTCATGAAGCAACTGAGGCACAGAAATGATAAAAGACTTGCCCAAGGTCATTGAATTACCAAGTTTGCATAGACAGAATTAAATGCAGGCACTCTAGTTTCAGAGTCTGCACTCTTAATCATTACCTTATATCGTCAGAAGAGTAACATCTATTAATTTAATTAATAAACAACTGTATGTATGGGTCATCTGTTGTGTGGATGTTACTCTATATGATGGGAATACAGTGGAAAACAAGATAGATAAGATCTCTGCCCTCATGGAACTTGTATTCTAACAAGGAAGATTGAAAATAGATAAATTAATAAACATAAATAACATAATTTCAAAGAGTGAGAAGTACCTAAAAAGAATAAAACAAGGTGATGTGACAGTAACTCCCAGGAAATTCATTTAGATACAATTATTAGGAGAGATTTTGTTGAAGAAATGACAAAAAGGAGACAACCACGTGAAAAGTCAAGGAAAGAGCCTTCCAGAAAGAGGAACAGCAAATGAAAGGATCCTAAGTTGATAATGAGGTTGGCAAGTATGATGACCAAGAACAGATAATAGAAAAATCAGTGGATGGACGGACAGATGGATGGATGGATAATAGATATGAACAGGGGATAAACTTAGAATCTCAGAACACCTTCATCCTCCTCTTCCTCCTAATCATCATCTAAACATCATCACCATCCGATAAAATGAAAAGCAGAGGCAATTATCTCAATATCTATAGCCAAAAGAAACCATTTTCAATAAAGAGGGTGTAACCATAACCTTAGTTAACAATTGCTGTATTTGAGTTGTGAATGTTGCTCAAATGTTCACATCTCCAAATCAATAGCCAAGTACCACCACAATCTCATAATCTGCACCCTCAATACCCTATAAGAACATTTGTTTCAGCAGTTTATGCTAACGGGGCAGAATTCAGAATGAGAGACACAACACAGTGAGTGAAGGGATTTGTGGGCTCTGGGTCCAGGAAGACCCTGCACATGAGTACAGAGTATGGTGCTCTGGGAAAGAATGATGAGCAATGTTTTGAACAACTGAATGACTGAATGAGTGGATTTATTAATGCTCCTAATTGAGGGATGTCTAAGAAGTAAAGGAAGCAAATGTTTCCCTTGGGTTTCTTTTAGAGGTATTCCTGTATTCATGTAGATTTCTCAAGGGTATGTAAAATGTGAGCATGAAGGCTTATATCATTACTTTCTCAAAGCAAAGCTCGCAAATTTTCTATTTCAAGGAGTCAATACATTTTCCCCTCCAACCCGCATTTGGAAATTAAACATACTTCTAAATTCCATGGGTCAAAGAAGTCTTAAGAGAAATTTAAAATACATAAAAATGAATGAAAATTAAAATATAATATATCAAAATATGTGGTATGCAGCTAAAGCAATGCTGAGATTTTACTGCATTAAATTACTTTAGAAAAGAGGAAAAGTCACAAATCAAAATTCCTACCTCAAGAAAACAAAAAAGGAAGAGTAAACACAAAGCAAACAAAAGGAAGGAAATAATAAAGATCAGAGCAGAAATCAATGAAATTAAAAACAGGAAAACAATACTGAAAAGCAACCACATGATCTGAAGGGGTACATGCACCCCAATGTTTATAGCAGCAATGTCCTCAATAGCCAAACTATAGAAGGAGCCAAGATGTCCATCAACAGATGAATGGATAAAGAAGATATGGTATATATATATATATATATACACACACAATGGAATATTATGCAGCCATCAAAAAAAACAACAACAACAAAATCTTGCCATTTGCAATGACGTGGATGGAACTAGAGGGTATTATGCTAAGCGAAATAAGTCGATCAGAGAAAGACATGTATCATATAATCTCACTGATATGAGGAATTCTTAATCTCAGGAAACAAACTGAGGGTTGCTGTAGGGGTGGGGGTGGGAAGGATGGGGTGACTGTGTGATAGACATGGGGGAGGGTATGTGCAATGGTGAGCGCTGTGAATTGTATAAGACTGTTGAATCACAGACCTGTACCTCTGAAACAAATAATACATTATATGTTAAAAAGAAAAAAAAAAAAGAAGAAGATAGTAGGAAGGGAAGAATGAAGGGGGGGAATCGGAGGGGGAGATGAACTATGAGAGACTATGGGCTCTGAGAAACAAACTGAGGGTTTTAGAGGGGAGGGGGATGGGGGGATGGGTTAACCTGGTGATGGGTATTAAAGAGGGCATGTACTGAATGGAGCACTGGGTGTTATACGCAAACAATGAATCATGGAACACTACATCAAAAACTAATGATGTAATGTGGTGGCGCCTTGGTGGCTCAGTCGTTAAGTGTCTGCCTTCGGCTCAGGTCATCGTTCCAGGGTCCTGGGATTGAGCCCCGCATCAGGCTCCCTGTTCCACGGGAAGCCTGCTTCTCCCTCTTCCACTCCCCCTGCTTGTGTTCCCTCTCTCACTGTGTCTCTCTCTGTCAAATAAATAAACAAAATCTTAAAAAAAAAAAAAAAAAAAACTAATGATGTAATGTATGGTGACTAACATAACATAATAAAATAAAATTTTTTAAAAAGTGGTAAAATAAAAAAAAGCAACTACAATAGAAAGCTATTTCTTTTAAAAAATTTAATGATAAACCACTATTAAGACTGACCAAGATACTAGGACACCTGGGTGATTTTTGGCCTTTGGCTCAGGTCATGATCCCAGGGTCCTGGGATCGAGTCCCACATTGGGCTCCCTGCTCAGCGGGGAGCCTGCTTCTCCCTCTGCCTGCCACTCCCCCTGTGTGTACTCATTCTCTCTCTCTCTCTGACAAATAAATAAATAAAGTTTTTTAAAAAATTAAAGAAAAAAAGACTGGCCAAGATAAAATTTGAGAAGACACAAATCATCAATATCAGGAATGAAATGGGGGTATTACAATAGATCCTGTGGCCATTAAAAGAACAAGTGGAATACTATGAACAATTGTACACTCATAAATTCAATAGGTTAGAAGAAATAGACCAATTCTTTAAAAACTACAAACTACCAAAACCAAGATGAAATGGATAACCCAGCAGGTCCACAAACCATTGAATAGATTGAATTTTTCATTATACATCTCCTAAAAAAATAAATGGTTGGTTTACTGGAAAATTCTACCAAATATTTAAAGAAGAATTAAAAACAATTTTATGCAATCTTTCCCAGAAAATAGAAGAGGAGCAAATACTACTCATTTTATGAGGCTAGTATTACCTTGATACTAAAACCGCTCCATGACAGTACAAAATAAGACAATGACAGAACACTATCACTTTGGAATTTAGCAACAAAAATCTTCAACAAAGTATTAGCAAATCAACCCAGCAATATAAAGAACAGAATGAGACAGCATGTTCCCCTTGAATTTCTTCCAGATATGCAGTGTGGGTTCAACATACAAAAATCAATCAATGTAATCTAGCATCTCAGCAGGCTAAAGAGAAAAATCACATGATCATATCAGTTGACACAGAAAGGGCCTTTTTTTTTTTTTTAACATAAGCTCCATGACCAGCGTGGAGCCCAACATGGAGCTTGAACTCAAGACCCTGAGATCAAGACCTGAGTTGAGATCAAGAGTTGGACACTTAACCGACTGAGCCACCCAAGCACCCCAACACAGATAGTACATTTGACAAGAGCCAACACCCATTCATGATGCAAATTCTCAGCCAAATAGAAGCAAGAGACCATCCTCAATCTCATAAAGGCAACCACAAAAAAATTTACAGGTAAGTGAACATCATGCTGACCATGAAGGATGGACTGCTTTCCCTCTAAGGCTGGGAACAAGGGCAGGAAGGTCTACCCTCACCATTCATAGTCAGTACAGTGCTGCAAGTTCTAGCCACTGCAAGGCAGGAAAAATGGAATAGACAGTGGATAGAAAATAAAACTGTTCCTCTTTGCATATGACATATTGCCTACATAGAAAGTCCCAGGATATCTTAAAAAAACTAACTAACTAACTAACTAACTAACTAACTAACTAATGGCTAGAATGAGTAAGCAAGATCTGCAAGGTGCAGAGTAGGAGATTAACACATAAAAGTCAATTCCCATTTCGTAGAGTGAACATGCATGAACCAAAATAAAAATTAAAATACCTCTGGTGCTTGTTCCAAAGAAAATGAGATACTTAGGTGTAAACTTAAAAAAAACCATGTACAAAATCTAAAAACTACCAAATGCAGATGAAAGAATCCCAGGAAGATCTAAAGAAAGGGGGAGACATGCTGTGTTCACACACTGGAAGACTAAACATAGCAAAGACGTCAATTTTCCCCAAATTGATTTTTCCCTTACAAAAAGCACATATGGACAAAATATTTGAATTAGGCACTTCACCAAAGACATATAAAAGGCATAGAAACATGTAAAAAATATTCAATATTGTTAATCATCAGAAAAAATGTAAATTAAAATCATGATGAAAAACCACCGAATACCTACTAAAATAGCTTAAAAAAATAGCAATCAAGGGCTGCCAAAGAGATGAAATCACTGGAAATCCCATAAATTGCTGCTCAGAGTATAAAATGGCATGGTCATTTTGTAATTTAGCATCTCTCCTAAATTCAAAGATGTGTGTATTATACAACCCAGCAATCCCATCCCTAGATATTTATGTATCTATAAAGCAACCTTTTTGTGAATGCTTATAGCAAATTTATTAATCATTTCATAAAACTGGAAATAATACAGATGTCCATCAATTTGTAAATGGATAAATCATGATCTATCCATACAATAGAACGCTACTCAGCCAGGAAAAAAGAATAAGCCGCTGATAGACAAGAAACATGACTTGTACATCTGAAATTGACATAATGTTATGTGTCAACCATACGTCAATTAAAAACTAATTAATTAATCATTTTAAAAGTAGCAAATTAAAAAGAAAGGATCAGGTGAGTCTCAAACACATTATTATAGGCATTTCTAGTGAAAAAAACCAGACACAAAAGACTGCCTACTGCATGATTCATTCTATGTAAAATTTTAGAAAAGGTGAAATTATAGCAACAGAAAACCGAACAGTGGTTGCTAATGACTAGGCCTGGGAGGGGGAATGGCTTTTAAGAGACACAAGGGAACTTTTAGGGGGTGATGTAAATGTTCTACTGTATGACTAAGGAGGTAAATGTATATTTGACTGTATTCATCTACCAAAACTCATTAAAGTAGGCTCTTGCGTTCGACAAATTATAAATTTACTTCAGTTTAAGGTAAATTATAGTTCACTAAAACTGATGTGTCATTTACAATTTACATAAAATGAAGACAAAGAACTTTTAGGAAATCTGTACACAATGACACCAAGTTGGGAAGAGAGAAAATGGTGCACAAAAGAGACAATTTGATAATGGGCAAGAAGGAGAAAGTTCTGGAGTCACACTGGCCTTCGTGGGTCAAGGCAAGTGTTCATCAGGATTGCATGCACTCCAGCTGGGGTTTCCAGGAGCCAGGTTGCCTGAATCACTTGAGGGACTCATAGAATCAGAATCTACAGACTCCAGGCCCTAGACTGGAGCTTTGGGAAGTTCACCAGGTGATTCTGTGGTACAGCCCAGAAAGAATCAGCTCTAACTGTGCAAAGGCTCATGCATGGGATGCTATCAACCCAAATCCACTTAGTGAAGTTTTCCTGACATGATCTGGTGCTAAAGCTGCTGGTTAATGCTTAACCAGCATTAAGTGGTTGGGAATTTCATGTGCATGGCAAGAAGGCTGTCGGACATGTCTGAGGATGTGGATGATGATTCTTGGTGAAGAAGGGGGTCAGCCTACAGGAGGACCATGCCACCTCCATGCTACCCTGTGATCCTCCAGCACATGGGTCCTCTTTGTGCAGAAAGGCCATCTCTAAACACAGTAGAAGTGTCAGAAAACTTGTTTTCTTAGAGGGCGACTTACTGACATACCATTTGTTGTGTTTCTTCTTTTCCCTCAGTTGCAAGTAGGTCTTTTCAAAGCAGAAGCTCCTGGATGTGTTCCTGAGTCTTGCTAGCAGGGTTATTGGTAATGAGCCATCTGCTGGCTGTGTGAATGTCTACCCAGTCCTCCCGACAGGGGGGTTTGCCTGATGGGAGAACTTGCATAAAACACTTGGAAGTTAGAACAGCAAATATCATTCAGACACAAATAGTTGCTATTGGGAAAGTCATTTTCTGAAATGGATAGATCTCTTCAAAAGTATTTTTACCGACATAAAACCTCCATCCCCTTCCTTCACTGCTGCTCTCTTAGGTGTGGCTAATCAGTTCATAGAAAAGTTGCAAGCGGAAGCCAAGTTTCTGATCGCTTGTTAATAGCTGCTCAACCCTGAAACTAGTCCTACAGGAAACAGTGGCTCTTTAAAACACGCATATGTTAGCCGTGCCTGGGGCAAGGATCTCAATCCTTCCTGCCCGTTGGAACCATCTGGAAGCCCCATCCAGAGAGGTGCAAATCTCATTGTTCTGACATGAGACCAGGCATGAGAATCTTTTTTTTTTTTTAAGATACATGTTTTCTTATGTGCACTGGGACTGAGGACCACTGGCCTAGAGATATGAGACGAGATGAGAAGTATTCATCAAGCTAACTTTATCGAGCACTTACTACATGTCAGGCAGAATGGTTGAAGGTGGCGGGTTTCCCACAATGGAATTCTAAGACCTATGTTCTTTGGCTGGTACTACGATCAGACAAAAGACAAAGCCATTTTGAAACCCATCTGTGCACACACTTCTTCAGGAAGGAGCTGAACTCCTAGAGGTTCTATTTTATTCAAGCAAGGCTGTGGTGCTTGACACAACGTGCCACAGCAAAGAGTAAATCTGCAAGCGACAGGGGAGGATCAGCGACAGGGAGAGACCTGAGCACGGAGGTTGTACATTGACGAAATCTCTGCAATTCCAGGATATTGACAAAGGTACATGCTGATAGCCAAAGAGCATGTAAGGATTTTAATACCGCATTTCCAGTTATGACTAGAGAAGCATAATTAGGTACTAAATTACAATGTTAATATTCATTTGAACACATAAGTACTTGGAGTGGTAGCATGAGGGCCCTGGGAGGGCAGCAGAGGAGTTGATTAAATGGACAGAGTTTCTTCGAACAAGTTTCATCCTGGGTTCTGTGAGGTCAGCTCCCAGTAAAGTCTTCAGGGGTCAAGACGTGGACTGTGAATGGTGGCTTTTCTCCTTTTGTAGCTGCACTCAAGGGGTTCAGAACTAAGCAAGTAAATCGACGAGTCACTGCAAATTACGGTTCAGAACACACCCTAGAACCGAATGGGGAGAGAGCCTCCAGAGGAGGGCTTGCTGGGGAAGGCCACCCGGGACACAGACGCTCTGTGCGGGAGGAAGTGGTGGGCTCTACTCTGCACACAATTTTTCTAGCAAAAATAGAAGGAAAGGCTCTTGCTTAGGTCTCCTATTACTGGGGACTTATCTATTTATACCTCCATTTCATCCAAAAAGAGTCTGAGGTGGGGCTTACCTGTCATCTGCAAGAAAATTAAAGTCGTTTCCTAAAAGGGGCAAAAGCAAATTGAAGTAATGGGAAGGAAGGGAGAGCGAGGAGGCTTAAGAGAGAAAGAAAGAGAAATAAAACACACACGCACACGCACACACATGCATGCATGCAGCTACACATGTGAGTGCCTTTTGGAAGTCCAAATCTTAAATAGAGCATGGATCCCCCTTTTGCCCATCTCCCCGGGTCTCGGTTGTCTTCCTACAGAATTTTTCTGGGCTTTATACAAAAGTAAGATTCCAGATTGAGCAATCCTAATTAGCTGGGGCCATCTCCAGCACGTAACAGAAGCAAATCTGTCACCAGCTGTGGAAAACAACAGTCCTCAGCTCCCCCAAACCCCAAAACACATAAGCTCAGCATTTTAACTGGCTGGGGTAAGAGCCATTATTTTCATTAATGGAGCTCATTTTTATTTTATTGGGCTTTTTTACTATCAGATTAAAAGCATGTTTTTATTGTAGTTTTTCCTAATGCAATCTTGGATGATGTGCTCAGAATGAATGGAATAGTTATTGTTTTAATTATTTTTTCATTTTGTGTTTTTATTTCGTTTGTTCCTTTTATTTACTACTCTTAAGTTTGCCGTAATAACATGGAAGCAGGGTGCTCGGGGGCCTCCCATCAGCACCCCACGGCAGTTTGCCTCAGCTAAAGGCCAGGGAAGAGGAAAAGCACCAGCACAATGATGCTTTCAGAATCGAGGGGCAGCAAAGCCCCCCAGTCCAATCACAGTGACACAGGGCACGTGGGCAAATCCAAGGGCATGGGCCCCTCAGGGCTGAGAGGAACAACACAAGACATCATTGCAGGTCACTTCTGTTCCTGTTCCTTTGCTAAAGCCATCCTGGTTCACTGGGTGAAGAAAAGGTTGGAAGGAGTCTCAAGGTAGAAAAGCCACAGGGCACATTCCTCGCTCCCAGCTACACGTCACCGATGCCCAGGTCCACAGAGGCTGCCTGTAAGAACCCACAGGTATTAACATGCAGAGACACTCAGCTGTACCTGGACACCTGTTCCCTGCCCATGAAGAGGAGGAGACGAAAACGATGCCTTTCTCAGAGGTCCAGATGTCTCTGCAACCCTGTGGGCTTGGGCAGGACAGGATTTCTAGATTCCTCGCTTAGCACTAGAAGCTGAGCATGTGAGTTTGCTGTCCAGAAAATTTGCTGAAAAAATAGTGCACACATAGAAGCCCATACTTGTTGATGAAGGGCTCCTTTGGGCCACTCGTATGCCAATACTCTTGATCTCCCTGGATCTTACTGAAGAAAGTATCCGTCCCCTGCAGAGAAGCTGAGACCCGTGCTTGGGTTTGCCACGGCCCCATGCTAGCTCTCTGGCCTCACTCCTTCTTCTCTTGTCTTATTCCCTTTGCCTGCCCAGCCCCCATTCTCAGGGTGGTCCCCAGAGTGTTCTCTAGGTTCCCAAACTGTTTGGCCTGTGAAGGTAAATCTAGCAAAGGTCCAAAGATCATGTTAGTACCGTCCTCAAAGGGCTTCCCATCACATTCACAATAAAATCCAAACTCCTTGCAGACCCCATGAAGTCTCTATGATCTGACCCATCCTGTCCTCTGGGCTCATCTGCCCTGTCTCTGCGCCACCGACCTCACTCTGGCCAAACCAGCCAGCCCCGAAGGAACCCAGGCTGTCCCCTGCCTGGGGGCTCCCCCACACTTTTCATGACTCCGTTCCTAGAGGGGATTCCCAGAGAGGCCACCCTGCTCACCCTCTGCCTCCCCCATCACTCCCTGTGTCCTCACCTGCCTTCACTTTCACTGTGACAAGTGTCACTGCTGAACTTACATCACTTATGCTCTTGCTGATTGTCTCTCCACCTGAGAATGAGCACAGTGAAGGGAACTGCTGTGTTGCTAGGCCCAGCATGGCAGCCCTGGGCACTTGGCAGGTAGTCAAGAAGTTTTTGGTAGCAGACATCTCAGACTCTTTTTACTGCTGTATCCCCAGCATAGAGAAAGTTTTGGCATATAGTAGATAGTCCATAAATGCTTGCTGCCTGGGGAGAAATGCATGAAAAAACACACGTCAATGCCCAGAAGAGCCTGATCAAGGACCTGTTCACTGCCACTTGCGTCCCAATGGATGAATCAGGAATTTCCAGAGTGAGGGTGAGCTCAGGACTCATCTCTCTCCTTCCAGCCCTCCTGAAACCAACAGAATACTGCCAAGACCACTTTATTTTGTGTCTAAACAAAGATAAGGTGGATAATGCTTTCGAAACCCACAAATGTTTACTTCTTAATGAATGTTGAATCTCTAACTCTATTTATTGCATCCTTTGCTTCATATATGTGCTGTTTCTCAAAACATATTCTATGAGTAGATAAACAAAATGTGATACACACACACACAGAGAGAGAGAGAGAGAGAAATATTACTCAGCCATAAAAAAGAATGAGATCTTGCCATTTGCAACAACATGGATAGACCTAGAGGGGATTAAGCTAAGTGAAATAAGTCAGAGGGAGAATGACAAATACCATATGATTTCACTCAGATGTGAAACCTAAAAAAGCAAAGCAAATGAACAAAGGAAAAGCAGAAATAGACCATAAATAAGGAGAACAAACGGGTGGTTGCCAGAGGGTAATGGGGTGTGGGGATGGGCAAAATGAACGAAGGGGAGTGGGAGATACGGGCTTCCAGGTATGGAATGAGTAAGTCAGGGGACAAAAGGCACAGCAGCATGGGGAACATAGTCAATGGTATTGTAACAGCATTGAGTGGTGACAGATGGTAGCCACCCTTGTGTTGAGTGCAGCTTCATGTATACAACTTGTCCAATCATCATACTGTACACCCCAGAACTAATGTAACATTGCGAGTCAACTGTACTCAAGTAAAAAATAAATAAAACAAAGACTGATCCATAGTGAAAGTAAGAAGATTCAGGTCTTATCCAAGGCTATGCCATTCAATTTTCAACTATTTTTTAGAAATAGAAATATAAAATATCAAAGAAGTTATTTTCGGTTATGAATGAAATTATTGGGGTGGAAGGAATGAGAGGCAGAAAACCAACACAAGACCTTTCACTGCATCCCTTTTTATATCATTCTATCTTTGAACTCTGTGATGTTACACAGAGTACATTCATCAAATACAACTTAAAGGGCTTAAGAATCAAGAAATGGTGAGTAAAACAAAGAAACAGAGCAGGGAGCACAGTTGAACAAAATCCCAGCACTAAATTCTAGAAACAATACCTCACAAAAGATGTTGTTCCCTTAAGGGAAGTGAATGCTGCATCTAAAGATTTTTTTTTTTTTTTTTTTTTTTTTTGCCTAAAGACAATTTGGAAGGAGCTCTCCTGCCTTGGAGAGAACACCCAGATTTAAGTTATGTAAACAAAAGAAGTCCATTTATCACGACCCACACTCAAGTGCCAGGGCTCCATGGCGTCCTGAGCATGAGACATGAAGTCGCCAGCACCGTGCACTGCTAAATTGTCCTTCCCACACTGCACTTGTGAATCCCATAGCCAATGCAATTATATTTCTGAGAGAATTTTGGAACAAAATGGAGCCAGTCAGGCAGGGGTTCTTGACTTAAGTTAGGCAGACGGTGGGTTACTTTTGCCAAATATCCCTTCATTTTAAAAATTGCTGCAGGGGATAACAAAGTTGGGGTTCATACATTTATAAAAAGATAATATTCCGCACTCATGCAAAATCGTGTGTCATTTGGCTGGCACGACATGGAATATAGGTTGGGATGTGCGGTTCCATCCCTAGTTTGAGTTGCGTGCAGGCTTCAGCTTTGGTTCATAGGAAATAACATACTACTACTAATCAGTATTACATATTAAAGGTATACTATACAAATTATATAATTACATATTATATAAATGTAATCATAAAAAAGTTAATAATTTTCTCTGCCAAATGCCATTCTAAGCCCTTTACAGGTGTTGTCTCTTTTGATCCCTTATACCCACGTTATGAGATAGTACTGTCTTCTCTCATTTCAGATGAGGAGAGTGGGACATGGAAGGGCTAGGTGACTTGCTCAAGATCATAGAGCTGGAGGGGGGCACATTTCCATCAGAACCCCCAGTCTCGGGCCTAAGGTCGGCAGTGGCAGGTGCCGTGATGGCATGAAGGCAGGTGAGGGCACATGGAGCCATGGGGGTGAGCAGGGTGGCCTCTCTGGGAATCCCCTCTAGGATCTGAGTCATGAAGAGGTGTTGGGGAGCCCCCAGGCAGGGCACAGCCCGGGCTCCTTAAGGGCTGGCTGGTGTGGCCAGAGTGAGGTCAGTGGGGCAGAGATGGGGCAGATGAGCCCAGAGGACAGGACAGGTCAGATCACAGTGACTTCATGGGGTCTGCAAGGAGTTTGGATTTTATTGTGAATGTGATGGGAAGCCCTTTATGGAGAGTACTAACATGACCTTTGGACCTTTGCTAGATTTACCTTCACAGGCCGAACAGTTTGGGAACCTAGAGAACACTCTGGGGACCACCCTGGGAATGGGGATCAGGCAGGCAAAGGGAATCAGTCAAGGGAAGGAGGTGTGAGGCGGCAGAGCTTCAAGGTAGCGTGGCACTTGTTGAGAGTATGTGGCGGCTCACGGAGGCAAACTCTTGTGCCAAATGCCCAACATCCAAACCCTGCCTGGTTTTGCACTCTCAGAAACAGTGGCTCATCTGGGGTCTTACCTTTTATTTCTCACTCACCTTCTAAGCAGGAACTGTCCACTCTAAGCTGAAGAAGCAAAGCTGGGCTGGGCAGTGGGCTCAGGGCAGCTCTTGTATCTGGGGGTAGGAGCTTTAGGTTTGATTCAGGGGAAGGATTGTCCCCGTGGGCCATATGCTCAGGCATCTAGCTCTGAAGACCCTGCAGTGATGATCCAGGGAGCCCCATGGACTGGAATTCCCATTCTCTTCACACTTGTCTTCTTCATCTTTAGGGCCTTCTCACTCTCAGGCCCTGGCCCTGCCCCAGTGTAAAGGAATGAGAACATGGGTGTGCACACCCAGAACATGACACCATGTGTGTGCACGCCCATAACATGAGGACATGTGTGGGCACACCTAGGACATGAGGACATGTGCATGCACACCCAGAACATGAGAGCATGTGTGTGCATGCCCAAAATATGAGGACATGTGCATGTGCACCCAGAACATGAGAGTATTACATGCACACCCAGAATGTGCATGCACACGCAGAACGTGAGAGCACGTGCATGCACATCCAGAACATGAGAGCGTGTGCATGCACACCCAGAATGTGAGAGCATTGTGTGCACACCCAGAACCTGAGAGCATGCGTGTGCATGCCCAGAACATGAAAACAAAGTTAGCTGGTGCATTCATCACAACTCAGAGATATGTGTTGGAGAGAATGTGAGGTCTCCATTCAGGGAACACGGCAGAATGGGCCAAGCTCACCCCATATCTACCTGAAAGATGAAACTGGCTTGGAGGTCAGTATTTGTTCCTCTATGCTGCTCCCTCCTTATTTCTATCTTCTGGTTGGATCTGTTTATTCTGACCCATCGGGAAACAAGCAGGAGATAAAAACAGAGCATATTGCTTATCCTGTTTTGAACTGGCATCTCAAGTCCTGCTGGGCTATAAAGCACATGCCCAGGGCCACAGAGGACACTTGATGAAAGAGAGCTTCTCTCCCAAAGAATGCTGCTCCACACCCTCCCCCACATCCCCCCCAACACACACACGCACACACACACACACACACACTGCTGTAGAGCCTCTAGCACAAACTACTACCTCACGCACACAGGAAGTCCTGGATTTAATGGCTGGGCTTATCTTGTGCGACATTCCCAAGGCTCCATTTTTCATTAAGCAATTTTTAAAGAGTTTTATGACCCCATGAACAATAATTTTTTTTAGTGAAAGCAAACTGAATTGTAAGTGGTGGTAATTACACCAAACTAATTGTAGGCAAAATTAGTAAGAGGTCAGATCCGTTTGGTCGCAAAAGAAAATATATGCCTGGATCACACCTTAAATGATCTCTAGGAAATTAATTCATCATGGAAGAAAGGAATCTTCCTAAATTAACAGTGGGTCTCCTAGAAGCTGGACTTGTAATCCCAAAGTCCCTTAGGGGTCAGAGAGACTTTTTGGTATTGCTTTTGGCTCTCCTCATAAAGGATGTTGTTGGGGTACACATTAGCCATTTATGCCCCCTGCAGTGGCAGATCTCTCTTATTAGTCCCACCCCCCCACCCCTAGCTTCCAACAAGCCATTATCTGAGCATCTAGACACTATCAGGGCACCATGGGTCCCTCTAACAGACCCACAAACCAAGGTCTTCCCCATTGGAACCCCGGGGCTAATTCAAAGTAATCACATGGAAATGGAGGTCAGAGATGCCAGTCTGTGCCAGGATTTCAATATGACCAGGGACCGGGGAATCTAGTCCAATGCCAGGAGGTACCCATGACTTTTTCCCATGACAGAGTCGTTAACTGAGCCATTTCCTTCAGTTTCGTTCATAGGATCCTTCATGGCCCAGCCTGCCGATTGCATGTGGTTTCATTTCCCACCACACTCTGTCACCTGAGACCACCTCTTTCCCTTTGACTTGAACATGGTCTTCCTTTTGAAACTCCCTGCTTCGTCTCTACCCACCTAAATAATTCCCCCCTCTCATCCTGCAAAACAACTCAGGTATCAGGGCACCTGGGTAGCTCAGTCGGCTAAGCATCTGCCTTCGGCTCAGGTCATGATCTCAGGGTCCTGGGATCGAGCCCCGCATCAGGCTCGATCAGAGAGCCTGCTTCTCCCTCTCCCTCTGCCCCTCCTCCACCCCTGCTCATGCTCATGCTTGCTCTCTCTCGCTCGCTCTATCTAAAATAAATAAATAAAATATTTAAAAAAAAACAATTCAGGTATCATAGGCTAAGGTGGAGGTAAGTGGAGGTAGGTATTTCTCACCTCTTACATGGGATGGGTGTCATGCTCTGTTACTCATAGGACACAGAGGTTTACCCCACAGTGTACTCTATCTGTTCCATGGTTGCCCCACATGCGCCAGACTTTGAGTCTCTGCCTCCAGCAGGTATGTGTCTGTGAACCCACCATCCAGCCTCAAGCCTGGCAGGGTGGGCAGTCAATACATGTTTGTTAAATGAATGAATGGGTCCTGCTATCTCCAAGTTACTGCTGTGGCCACATTTGACATGGCCAGTTTTCTCTGTTCAACGATAAGCAGTCCTTACAGGAAAGCACCCCCTAGCATATCTGCACTTCTAGAAAATGCCACACCAGGGTTGAAAGCCTGGTTTTGACCATCATTCTGGGCCCCCAAATCAGGGTGATACCCAAGACTCGACATCAAGGAGGAAGAGGAGGAGGGGAAAAGAAGGAGGAAGGGGAGGAAGATGAGGGGTAGAAGCAGCCAGACAGACACACAAAGAAACTGATCCTTGTACTTCAGGGGTACAAGGTGTGCATGCACATGCTGTCACGTTCTGGGTGTGCACGCACATGTCCTCACGTTCTGGGTGTGCATGCAACACTCTCATATTCTGGGTGTGCACGCACATGTCCTCATGTGCATGTACAACCTGAGCTTCCCGGGCAGTGAAGGCAGGGATGGCAGCAGATCCCCGGGCCCAAGGGAGAAAACCCCCAGCAAGTCCAGAACATGGGCTCTGGCTGAGAAAGGTTCCAGTCAGAAGCTCAAGTTTTTATCATATGATCTCACTGATATGAGGAATTCTTAATCTCAGTAAACAAACTGAGGGTTGCTGGAGTGGGGGGTGGGGTGGGAGGGATGGGGTGACTGGGTGATAGACACTGGGGAGGGTATGTGCTCTGGTGAGTGCTGTGAATTGTGCAAGACTGTTGAATCTCAGATCTGTACCTCTGAAACAAATAATGCAATATATGTTAAGAAAAAAAAAAGAAGAAGAAGAAGATAGCAGGAGGGGAAGAATGAAGGGGGGGAATCGGAGGGGTAGACGAACCATGAGAGACGATGGACTCTGAAAAACAAACTGAGGGTTCTAGAGGGGAGGGGGGTGGGAGGATGGGTTAGCCTGGTGGTGGGTATTGAGGAGGGCACGTTCTGCATGGAGCCCTGGGTGTTGTGCACAAACAATGAATCATGGAACACTACATCTAAAACTAATGATGTAATGTATGGGGATTAACATAGGAATAAAAAAATAAAAATAAATTAAAAAAAAGAAGCTCAAGTTTTGCAGGAGACAATATGGCTACAACGACTCAGATCCATTCTGCAATCTTTCAGCAGTGGCTTCAGCCAAGTAGCTACAAGAAGGGCCCTCAGAGATACAAAATCTAAGAAAAATAGTCCTGGCATCTAATTACAACAGTGCCGTTTGCTGCTTTTATCTGTAATTGGACTGTATAGTCTTTCATTCTAATTTACTTTACATCTAAACTGTGATAATCAAGACAAGCAGAACAGAATGGTCTCTAACTGGCTATCGTACGGACACCCGTTAATGCCTTATTATAACAACTAAATTAAAGATGCGACTGCAAAGAGGTGGAATATCAGTTTGAAGCATTTAATTCTGTGGAAAGAAGTAGAGATTTTAAATCCTAAGTAAGAAAATCAATATTATGCCTCATTATATTGGTATTGCTAAACAGATTAATGAAATTAAGTATTTTGTTGTGTTGCTTTTCTGTTTTCCAATGTTATCCTGATGCAATGATGGTTTGTAATGAGGGAGTACTGCAGAGGAGGGAGTCTAAATGGAGAGCCAATTTATACACCGAAATTGGGAGATAGCTAATCTTGCTTATAGAGCAAAGGTTTTCTTTTGATATGGTTAGATTTTTAGATAGGCATTATGGGTCTGGACTTTTGCAGCCCATAGAACAAAAATGCATTCAACTCAAAGCTAAGGGAAGGTACTGTCTTTCCTCTTATGGGCGGATGTGTCAGCCGGGACAACCTTGGCAATACCAGTGTTCACAAACACTCTGGCTCAGGACGAGCATCCTTGGAGCTTCTTGCGTCAGTGGCCACCCAGTGAAAACGCAGAACAAAAGGGGCAGAGGGAAGCTGGGCAGACGAATGGAAGTTGTGCCAGGTCCCCAGAGCACTGGAAGCTGGAGGAGAAGCTGTGAGAATAAGCTGTGGTTCAGGTTTGACAACAAAGCTCAGAAGTAGAAGGACTGAGGTTTGCAGAGTGAGGGAAGGCGTGCAATTCCTGGGATCAGTGAGGTAGTGCACACATGTCCCTGACTAGGCAGCAGCATATGCCCACCCAACCTGCCCAATGAAATTCTAGATTTTCTTCATTTGCTCGTTTCTTTCATTGATTTTCACTGCTCATCCTGACTTCTAATTTTTTTAACTCATAGTTTACATAGGACTCAAAAAACTAAAAAGTGCCAAATGCTGACAGCGTGAGTCACCATGTGGGCCACCCCCTGGGTCCCCTGCCACAGAGGTGCACAAATGCAGATCTTTGAAGAATCAGAAGACCTTGCAAGAGACACTGACCATTTGAAGGAATCTCTAGAAATCCTCTGGAGTTGAGTTTACTGACCAGTGAGTTACTGAATGAACGACCTGAGGACAGTGGAGCTCCAGACCTCTTCCGAGGTGGGGGGACCCGTTCAGGTACAAAGCAGGCTGAGCTCCTGCACCACCGAGCTGGCCCATTTACAAATGTGTGGGCCTCACAGGGCTGCAAGCAAGGAAAACACTGCTGTAGTGACCTTACCCGGAACGTCCAGATCCCCAAATCAGGAAGGAAGACATGTTAATTCCAACTTATATTTGCATGATTGTTTTTGGAAAAGAGAATTTGATTTTGAATTTTGTCTCATCATCTTTGCGGATTCCCAGGGACCTTCCCCATCTCGTAAGCCTGTGCACAATGTGAAGGCAGGGGTGATGGTGCCATGGGGGCAGCAATCAGCTGGGGCCAGGGGCAGGTCACCAGCCCCCTCAGAAAGGGCCGGTACGGCTCGTGATCCTGCAGGGCCGGGCATGGCTCTAATCGTCTCCTACTGCTGGCACTCAGGAAGCCAGCACTGTAACCTCCCAGCAGGCCCGCCTCTCAGCTGCACAAACAAAGCCAAATAAAAACTGCTGGCGGCCGCTTGTCCCACTGCAACAGATGTGGTTCCTCTGCACCATCTTGTCTGTTCTTAAGGGTTTTTCTTTTTATTACAAACAGACAGATGTAGCTTGTCCCTTCCATCTTGTTTACGATGCTGCAGGAGCACCTGTGGAAGCTGGGTCCCGCAGAAATCCTTGACTTCCGTTCAGATGGCTTGAGACTAAGCCAGCCGGCTCTGCAACCCCATCTGCACATGATTCTGGGTTCTTCTGTACACGTTTGCTCTAAGCCCAGAGAAACTTGAATCACCCAGAGTATAATCCCAGGCACCTTAGCATCACCACACCTCACGTGCACATGGTGTTTCCCATGTGTACGCATTCATCGACATGTGTAGAGGACCCACCGTGGACCACTTGGCCTTGAGATCAGTCTGTGAGCTGACTCTTGGTTCAGTCGGACTCCTCACTGCGCAGATCACTTCCCTTACCTGGCCTTGTATCCACTTAGTCCTAGGACCCTCACATGGAGAGCAGGGTCCTGACCATCCCCTTGTTGACCATCCTGTTCTCGGAGAAAGTGGCCCATAAACCCATGTGAAAAACGGACATAGGGCAGGAAGAAGAGGGGATGCCATAAAGGCTACGTCCTGCTCTTAGCCTGACCCTGGGCACCTGCGTAGAATTCTGCAGCCCATTAAAAGACCGTTTGCATAGCATCTCATTTCCTTAACACAGTGCAAGAGCAATGAAACCTGTGGACTTTCTGTGACAACTGCCTTTTCTTTTTACCCTTATGTTTTCATGCCACTGCCTTTGCTGTGCAGCAAACCACCCCAAGACACATGACTTAAATACAACCAGCGTGCATTGAGCTCACGCTTCTGTGGATTGGCTGAGTGGTTCTTCTGGTCCAGACTGGCTCAACTCATCACCGCTCGGCTGGGTCCTGCATCTCTGATCGGCTGGTGAGTGGGCGGGTGTCTGGAAGATCTAAGGTGGCCTCGGTCATGTGGCTAGCAGGTGGCAGGCTATTGGCCAGGGTGACGAGGCTGACTGGGCCACATGGTGGTCATCATGCAGCTGCCTAACCCTGGCCTCATTACATGGTGGTCCGAGCAAGACAGTGAGGCCGGATGTGCTTCTCAAGTCTCAGCGTGGAGCATATCTCCCACTGTCCATTGGCTAAAGCAGGTCCCGTGGCTGAGAGCAGCCAGCATGGGAGGACCCACCTGAGAGCATGGACACCGGGAGGGGAGGAATTTGTGGCCATGTCTGCATGCACCACAGTGTTTTGTTTTTCTTTTTGCAATTTATAGCCTCTTTAATGGAATAACTCAATCGTTTACTTTCAACATTTAGTGTTTACAAATGAAGCATGCCTTCAGCTTGGGTTCCTTCTTTAATACATGAGGATTCAGAAAACTATTTTCAAATTGCAATCAGACTGAATTTTTTTCAGCCCAAAGTTTTCTTTTTTTTCTGCTTTGACTACATTATGGTCTGATAATTTGGGTTGAATGGTTTCTATTCTTTAGGTTTTTTTATTTTTTTTATTTTTTTATTTTTTAAGATTTTATTTATTTATTTGAGAGAGAATGAGAGAGAGCGAGCACATGAGAGGGGGGAGGGTCAGAGGGAGAAGCAGACTCCCCATTGAGCAGGGAGCCCGATGCGGGACTCGATCCAGGGACTCCAGGATCATGACCTGAGCCGAAGGCAGTCGCTTAACCAACTGAGCCACCCAGGCACCCCTATTCTTTAGGTTTTTTAAAGTTGTCTGCTGTGTGTGTGTTTAATTCTTAATATCCCACAGACATGTGAAAGTGAGTAATTTTGGTTATTTGATACAAATATACAGATATAGTCACATACAGGTTTTGATTTAGACATGGAATCAACCTTGTTGGTAGTATTTTAAGTGTTTCTCTACTGTTATTATCTGCCTGATCTGCTAATTTCTTTTTTTTTTTAACATTTTTTTTATTTATTTAAGAGAGAGAATGAGAGAGAGAGAGAGAGCATGAGAGGGGGGAGGGCCAGAGGGAGAAGCAGGCTCCCCGCCGAGCAGGGAGCCCGATGCGGGACTCGATCCTGGGACTCCAGGATCATGACCTGAGCCGAAGGCAGTCGCTTAACCGACTGAGCCACCCAGGAGCCCCTGATCTGCTAATTTCTAAAAAGAAAATGCCATGTTATTGTCATGGAGTTTTACTTGATACATGTCTGCAATGTCGTGGAAGGAATTAAAAAGTCATTAATTATAGAAGAATTGTGTAATTCTTATACAATTATGGAGAAGTGAATTTGTTATCAGTACAAAACAACTTTCTTTTCCTGCTTCATGTTGGTTGCATAGAATTTCCTATCATATTAACATGGGCTAAGAATTGACAGAGCTGTAATAGCGAGTGAGCTGGTGAACTAACTCATTTATATGGTGAGTAGAAGTAAAAATTATTGTGTTCTTCCTGGAGTAAAATTTGTCTATATGTTTGAAAGTATAAAAATGCTCATCCCATTTTAAAATGGGAAATTTTATTGAGATAAATGTAGACTCACATTCAGTTGAGAGTAATAGAGAGGGATCCATGTGCCTCTTCCCTAGTTTCCACCAGTGGCAACATCTTGCAAACTAATATCACAACCAAGATATTGACATTGATACAATCCACTAATGCCATTCAGATACTCCCAGTTTTACCTGTGTTCATTTGAGTGTAGATGTGTATTTAGTTCTATACCATTTAATCACATGTATAGGTTTATATATCTATCCCCACAGTCAAGATACAGAACGATTCCATCAACACCAGAATCCCTCATTTTGCCCTTTTACAATCCTATTCTTTTCCCCCCAATCCCTGTTCCCCCATCCCGAACCCCTTGAAACTACTATGTTCTCCATTTATAAAATTTTGTCATCTCAAAAATGTTATATCAAAGAATCACATGGTGTGTGGCATTTGGAGATTAGATTTTTTTTCACTCAGAATAATTCCCTGGAGACCCATATAAGTCATTGCATGTATCAACAGTTCTCTTATTTGTATTGCGGAGTAATAGTCCATGTATATATGTACCACAATTTAACCATTCACTCACTGACAGACATCAGAGCTGTTTCTAGTTTGGGGCTATTATGAATAAAGCCACTCTGAGCATTGACCTACAGGTGCTTTTATGAATACAGTTTTTATTTCTCTGGGATAAATGTCCAAGAGTAGAGTTTTTTATTCATATGGTAATTTCATGTTTAGTTTTATAAGAAACTGCCAAACTGTTTTCAAGAGTGGGTATATCATCTTATATTCCTACCAACAATGTATTAGTAATCGAGTGCCTCAGCATGCTTGCCAGCATTTGGTAATGTCACTGTTTTTTATTTTCTCCATTCTGATCCATATGTAGTGATATCTCATTATGGTTTTAATTTGCATTCCCTGATGGCTCATAATGCTGAACATCTTTCATATGTGTGTTTGCCATCTGCATATCATCTTCATTGAAAAGTCTGTTTGTGCCTTTTGCCCATTTTCTAATTTGATTTTTTTTTCTACTGAGTTTTCAGTGTTCTTTATATATTCTAGATACTATTCCTTTGTGGGACATGCGATTTATAAATATCTCCTCCCAGTATGTTGCTTGTTTTCATCTTCTCCACTTAGACTTTCACAAAAGATAAATTTTTAGCTTTGATGAGGTTTAATTGATCTTTTTTTTTTCTTTCTAGACTGTGCTTTTGGTGTCAAGTCTAAGAACTCTTTGATAGTCCTAGATGCCAAAGTGTTTTTCTTTCTGTTTTTCCTAAAGGTTTTATAATTTCATGTTTTTAATTGAAGTCCAGCAACCATTTTAAGTTAATTTTTTGTACAAGACATGAAGTTCAGGTTGAGGTTCATTTTCTTACTTATGGATGTCCCATCACTACAGCACCATTTGTTGAAAAGACTATCCTTCCTCCATTGAATTGTTTTTAGGGCTTTGTAAAAACTATGGAACACTTTATTAATTTGCATATCATCCTTATGCAGGGGCCATGTTAATCTTCTCTAAATCATTTCAAGTTTTTATTAGATACACTACTAAAGTGAGCACCGCTCATACCTTTAGACTCAGCTCCACTTCTGGAAATTCAGTTCTGAAGATAAAGAAGATGTGCCCAAGGCTATTTACTTCAGCTTTATTTATTTATTTATTTATTTATTTATTTATTTATTTATTTATTTATTTATTT
>NW_023270459.1:7418897-7425735 GCF_011800145.1 Mirounga leonina | reverse complement strand
TTTATTTATTTATTTATTTATTTATTTATTTATTTATTTATTTATTTTGAGAGAGAGAGAGAGAGCCTGCACATGAGCAGGAGGTTGGGAGGGGCAGAGGGAGAGGAAGAGAGAGAATCTTAAGCAGGCTCTATGCCCAGTGTGGAGCCCAATGCACTGCTTGATCTCACACCCTAAGATCATGACCTGAGCCAAAATCAAGAGTCAGATGTTTAACTGATTGAGCCACCCAGGCACCCCCTCAGCATTATTTTTAACAGCAAATAAAACTGTGGGGAGTTATCTATTGTTGTGTAACAAATTATCCCAAAATTTAGTGAATTAAGGCAACAACATTTATAATATCACAATGTTTGTGAGATCTGGTCATGGCTTTTCTGGGTTCCCTAAATGAGAGCTTCTCATAAGACTACTCTTAATGACAGCTGAGGCTGAGGTTTTCTTTGAAGGCTCAACCAGAGAAGGATCCATGTCCAAGCTCTCTGATATGGTTTTTGGGAAGATTCAGTTCTTTGCAACCTCTTGCAAATGGGGCTTCACTTTCTCTTTGGCTGTTGCTAAAAGCCTACCCTCAGTTTATTGCCATATGGGCCTCTCTGTAGTGCAGCTTACTTCATTATAACAAGCAAGCAGAGGAAGTGCAAAAGAGTTCTAGGAATTCTTTGTAAACTAATCATAAAAGTGATTTCCCATTAATTTTGCTGTATTTTATTCATTCAAAGCAACTTGCTAAGTCCAGCTTACACTCAAGAGTAGGGGATTACATAAAAGTGTGATACCAGGAGGGAGAGATTTGGAGGATTTATATAAGAAGTTGCCCACACAATAAGTAAATTATTATACACTCAGTCAGTTAAAAATCATACATCCAATGATTTTGCTACACTAATTACTTGGAGTATGGCATTGCTGTCATGGTTGACAAGGGCCTCAGTGACAGCCACATGTAAAAACTATGAAACTGGACCACTATCTTACACCATACACAAAAATTAACTCAAAATGGATTGAAGACTTTAATGTAAGACTAGAAACAATAAAAATCCTAGAAGAAAAAAAAGCAATAAACTCCTTGGCATCACTTCTGGAGATGTTCTTTTGGTTCCTACTCCAAAGGCAATGACAACAAAAGCAAAGAAAAACAAATAGGACTACATCAAAGTAAGAAACTGTATACAACAAGTAAATCATCAACAAAATAAAAGGGCAACCTACTGAAAGGGAGAAGGTATTTGCAAATCATACATATAATAAGAAGTTAATATCTAAAATATTTAAAGAAATCATATAGCTCAATAACAAAACAAAACAAACAAGCAAAAAACAATCCAATTAAAAAATAGGTAGAGGACCTGAATAGACATTTTTCCAGAGAAAGCATACAGATGACCAACAGGCACATGAAAAGATGCTCAACTCATTAATCATCAGGAAAATGCAAATCAAAACCACATCTCACACCTGTCAGAATGGTTATTATCAAAAGGATAAGAAACTGCAAGTGTTGGCAAAGAGGTGGAGAAAAGAGAATCTTCATGCAGTATTGGTGGGAGTGGAAAATGATGTAGCCCCAGTGGAAAACAGTATGGAGATTTCTCAAAAACTAAAAATAAAACTATCATATGATCCATCAATATACTTCTGGGTATATATCTGAAGAAAATGAATACACTAATTGAAAAGATATATGTACCCTTATGCTTATTGAAGCATTATTTACAATAGCCAAGATGTAGAAACAACCCAAGTGTCCATTAATGGATGAACAGATAAAGAAAATCTGAGATAGATACACATATAGGTACAATGAAATACTACTCAGCCATAAAAAAGAATGAAATCTTGCCATTTGAGACAACATGGGTGGACCTTGAGAATAAGTGAAATAAGTGAATGCTATGCTAAGTGAAATAAGTCTGACAGAGAAAGATAAATACCATATGAATTCACTTACAGATGGAATCAGAAAACAAAACAAAAAATGAATAAACTAAACAAAGTAAAACTTATGGATACAGAGATTAGATTTGTGGTTGCCAGATGGGAGAGAGTGGGGGTGGTGAAATGAGTGAAGGCAATCAAAAGGTAAAACTTCTGGTTATAAAATAAATAAGTCAAGGGGATATAATGTGCAGCATGGTGAAAATAGTCAATAATATTGTATTGCAAATTTGAAAGTTACTAAGAAAATCTTAAAAGTTCTCATCACAAGAAAAAAAAAAACCCTGTAACTTGTATAGTGATAGATGGTAACTAGACTTATAGTGGGATGATTTTACAAAGTATACAAATGTTGAATCATGATGTTGTATACCTGAAACTAACATTATATGTCAATTATACTTCAATTAAAAAATGAAACCCTATATTATGCTGAGCAAAATAAGTCAATCAGAGAAAGATATGTATCATATGACCTCACTGATATGAGGAATTCTTAATCACAGGAAACAAACTGAGGGTTGCTGGAGTGGGGGGTGGGGTAGGAGGGATGGGCTGACTGGGTGATAGACACTGGGGAGGGTATGTGCTCTGGTAAGCGCTGTGAATTGTGCAAGACGGTTGAATCTCAGATCTGTACCTATGAAACAAATAATGCAATATATGTTAAGAAAAAAAAAAAAGAAGAAGATAGCAGGAGGGGAAGAATGAAGGGGGGAAATCGGAGGAGTAGACAAGCCATGAGAGATGATGGACTCTGAAAAACAAACTGAGGGTTCTGGGGGGGGAGGATGGGCTAGCCTCGTGATGGGTATTAAAGAGGGCACGTTCTGCATGGAGCACTGGGTGTTATGCACAAACAATGACTCATGGAACACTACATCTAAAACTAATGATGTAATGTATGGGGATTAACATAACAATAAAAAACTTTTAAAAAATGAAACCCTAAAAATTCTCAATTAATCCAAAAGTGGAAAAAAATGAACAATTAGCAAATTAAAAAATACATTGGTAAACTTAAACCCAACATCAATAATACCACTAAATATAATTAATGTTAGAGTAAAATATTGAGGGCAAACTATATGCTGCCTATAAGAAACACTGTTTAACATGACACAGAAAAGTTAAAAGGAAAAGTGAGAAAAGATATGTAAATAATAAGAATGAGAAAGATGATGCAACTATATTATAATCAGATAAAGATTTCAAAATAAAAAATATTCCTAAAGATAAAGAAAGACATCTATTAGATAAAGGGTCAATTCATGAAAAAGATACCCTGAATGAATGTACACATAACAACATATTTTTAAAATACATGAAACATAAATTTACAAAACTAGTGGGAGAAATAGACAAATTTAGAAATATAATTGAAGACTTTTATTCTCTCTCAGTGGTTAATAGAACAAGTAAACAAACAAAAACTATAAGGAAAATTAATATCTAGATATGATCAACCAATTTAACCTGAACTGTATAAAATACTACATCAAATAGCAAAATGTATATTCATTTCAAGTACACATGGAACATTCACCAAGATAGACCATTTGTTGATTTAAAAAGACTCAGTAAATACTATACATTGAAATCATAGTGTATTTTCCCTGAGTATAATAGAATTAAATTATTAGAATTAAATTAGAAATTAACAAATATACATATGTTTTTTAAGTCCACGGTGTTTAGAAATAAAACAAAATCTTCTAAATATGTCATGGATCTATTCCCAAAAAAAAAAGAGGAAGGAAAACTTCCAAATTCATTCTATGAGGCCAGCATTACTCTGATACCAAAACCAGACAAAGATACTACATAAAAAGAAAATAAAAAACTACAAGCCAACATCCCTGATGAACATAGATTCAAAAGTCCTCAACAAAATACTAGCAAACTGAATTCAACGATACTTGAAAAGAATCATTCACCACAATTGAGTGGGATTTATTCCAGGAATGCAAATGGTTAATAGTCACAAATCAATTGATGTGATACAACACATTAACAAGAGGAAGAATTAAAAACCATATGATCATCACAATAGTTGCAGAAAAAGCATCTGACAAAGTCATCCATTCATGATAAAAACTCTCAACAAAGTAGGTTTAGAGGGAACATACCTCAATATAATAAAGACCATATATGAAAAACCCACAGCTAACATCATACTCAATGGTAAAAAACTGAGAGTTTTTACTCTAAGATCAGGAACAAGACAAGAATATCCATTCTTACCACTTTTATTTGACATAGTATTGGAAGTCAGTAATCAGACAAGAAAAAAAAAAGCATCCAAATTGGTAAGGAAGAAGTAAAACTTTCACTATTTGTGGATGACATGACATTTCCATAGTTCTGAATTAGCAGAAGGAGAAATTAGGAAAACAATCCCATTTAAAATTGCACCCCCCCCAAAAAAAACAAACTAAAAAACCTAGGAATAAATTTGACCAAGGAGGTAAAATACTCTGAAAACTATAAGGCATTGATGAAAGAAATTGAAGATGATGCAAACAAATGGAGATATATACCATGCTCGTGGATTGGAAGAATTAATATTGTTAAATTGTGACTTTATTTTACAGGAAATAATGTCCATATTACCCAAGGCAATCCCTATCAAAATACCAATAGCATTTTTCACAGGACTAGAACAAATAATCCTAAAATTTGTATGAAACCACACAAAAAACTCAAATATCCAATGCAGTCTTGGGAAAGAAGAACACAGCTGGAGGTATCACAATCTCGTATTTCAAGATATACTACAAAGCTACAGTAATCAAAACAGTATGGTACTAGCACAAAAACAGACATAGATCAATGAAACAGAATAGAGAGCCCAGAAATAAACCCACACTAATATGGTCAATTAATCTACAACAGAGGAGGAAAGAATCTACAAGGGGAAAAAAAACAGTCTTTTCAATAAACGGTGTTGGGAAAATAGGACAACTACATGCAAAAGAATGAAACTCGACCAATTCTCACACAATACACAAAAATCAACAAAATGGATTTAAAGACCTAAATGTGAGACCTGAAACCATAAAACTCCTAAAAGAAAACATGGGCAATAATCTCCTTGACATCAACCTTAGCAACATTTTTATAAATATTTCTCTTCAAGCAAAGGAAACAAAAGCAAAATTAAACCATTGGGACTACACCAAAATAAAAAGCTTTTGCATAGCAAAGGAAACCGACAAAAGAAAAATGCAACTTACAGAATGGGAGAAGCTAATTGCAAATGATATATCAATAAGGAGTTAATATCCAAAATATGTAAAGAACTTATACAACTTATACCAACAGCAACAACAACAAAGAATAATTTTAAAAATCCAATTAAAAAAATGGGCACTGGACCTGAACAGACATTTTTCCAAAGAAGACATCCAGATGACCAACAGGCACATGAAAAGATGTTCAATATCACTAATCATCAGGGAAATGCAAATCAAAACCACAGGGAGATATCATCTCATACCTCCCAGAATAGCTATCATCACACAACTAACAGCAAGTGTTAGTAAGGATGTGGAGAAAGGGAAACCCTCATGCACTATTGGTATGTAAATTGGTGCCACCACTATGGAAAACTGTATGTGGGTTCCTCAAAAAATTGAAAGTAGAAAGTAGAAATACCATATGATCCAGTAATTCCACTACCGAGTATTTACCCAAAGAAAATGAAAACACTAATTCAGAACGATATATGCACTCCTGTGTTCACTACAATATTACTTACAATAGCCAAGATATGGAAACAACTCACATGTCCATCGATAGATGAATGAATAAAGAAGATGTAGTGTATATATACATACACACATACAATGTAATATTTACTAAGCCATGAAAGAGGAAGAGATCTTGCCATTTGGGAGAACATGAATGGACCTAGAAGGTATTATGCTAAGTGAAATAAGTCAGATTGAGAAAGGCAATTACCGTATGATTTCACTTATATGTGAAATTTAAAAAACAAAGCAAACAAACAACCACAAAAATAGACTCATGAATGCAGAGAACAAACTGGTGGTTGCCAGAGGGGTGGGAGGAGAGGGTGAACAAAATAGATGAGGATTAAGAGGAATGAATTTCCAGTCATAAAATTAAAAAGTTACAGAGGTGAAAAGTACAGCATAGGGAATATAGTCAGTAATATTATAATAATATTACAATTACAAAAGATGACTACACTTACCACAGTGAGCACTGAGTAATGTATAGAATTGCCAAATCACAATGTGTACACCTGAAACTAATATAACGTTGTATGTGAACTACACTACAATAATAATATTTTTAAAAGAATTATACAATTACTTTTTGTAAAGATTCCTAAAAATATAAGCCAACTAAGGGGACCTACCTTAATGTTCCCCATCAAGCTCTCAAATTTACCTGCATCTGATTCCTCCTTCCTTCTTTCCTGTTACAATGAGCAGCTTTCCTCACACCTAAGGCAAACTGCTTCTTCTATGATTAGGATCCCAGGTCATATCTTCCAGAACAATGGTTCCTTTTTTATTTTTTTTAGTATAATTGACACACAATGTTCAGTGTTACATTAGTTTCTGGTGTACAACATAGTGATTTGACAAGTTTGTACATTATGCTCTGCTCACCACAAGTGTAAGCTACCATCTGTTACCATACAACACTATTACAATATCATTGACTATATTCCTTATGCTGTGCCTTTTATTCCTGTGATTTATTCACTCCATAACTGGAAGTCTGTACTTCCTACTCCCCTTCACTCATTTAGCCCATCCCCCAAGGACAGTGGTTCTTAACCATGGTTGCACATTTGAATACCTGGTGAGCTTTTATGTAAAAGGAAAAGAAAGAAAGAAAAGAAAGGAAGAAAGGAAGAAAG
>NW_023270459.1:7410084-7418887 GCF_011800145.1 Mirounga leonina | reverse complement strand
GAAAGAAAGAAAGAAAGAAAGAAAGAAAGAAAGAAAAGAAAGAAAGAAAGAAAGAAAGAAAGAAAGAAAGAAAGAAAGAAAGAAAGAGAAAGAAAGAAAGAAAAAGACATGGAGGGAGGGAGAGAGAGCGAGAAAGAAAAAGAAAGAGAAGAGAAGGAGGGAGGGAGGGAGGGAAGGAGGGAGGAAGGAAGGAAGGAAGGAAGGGAGGGAGGGAGGGAGGGAGGGAGGAAGGAGGGAAGGAAGGAAGGATTCCCAAACTCATTCCAGGAGGGAGTGATAGCTTGGGGAGGGGGCGGGGAGGGATAGGGACAGTAGCTGGGGCATCAGCATTTTTTCAAAGTTCTCCAGGAAATTTGAATGCACAACCAGAGTTGAGAAGCTCCACTCTAGAAAAGATTGGGTCATGTGTTATTCCCTCTGAGGGTGGTGGTTCTTTCCCATTGGTATTTAGACACAATTAAGTCTCCCATTACAAAAACTCCTCCCTCAACACTGCTCCCCTCAATATATCCCAAATCTCTCCTCACGATGTATTACCCTTTATACTTTTGAATTCTATTTACTAAAAAAATTTAATAACCTTTGCATCTATGTTCGTGTGGAATATTGGACTGTAATTATCTTATATATTCTTGTCTGTGTAGTATCTGGGTCATTCTGGTCTTATGGAATATGTTGGGAAGCATCCTCTCCTCTTCCATTTTGTACAGACACTTGTATACAATTGGTACCATTTCTTCCTTCAACGCCTGGTAGATCTTACAAGTGTAACTGGATGGCCTGAAGTTTTCTTGACGGAAAGGTTGTTAACTAAAATTTTCTTTAATAGATATAGGGCTATTCATGCTCTCTAATTCTTCCTGAGTAATCTTTGGTGGTTTGTGTTTTTTTAGAAATCCATTTCATTTAAGTTGATTAATTTATTTATAGTTATTTATATATAGTTATTTATAATTGTCCTTTATTAACTTCTTAATATCTATAGAAAGTATATTCTCACTTCTGATATTGATAATTATTGCCTTAATTATTGCTTTTGTTCTTTATTTTTTCCAGTCCAGAATAGCTGGAAATTTACTGATTTTATTCAACTTCTCAGAGAAACTGGTTTTTGTTCCATTTATTTTTTTGTATACTTTTTCTGTTATCTGGTTATTGATTTCCACTCTGATTTATAGTATTTCATTTTTTCTGCTTACTTTGAGTTTCATTTGTTTTTCTTATTCTAGTTTCTTAAGCTGAAAATGAGGTAATTTGTTTGAGATCTTTCTTCTTTTCTAAATATAGATGTTTAATGTTATAAATTTCCCTCTAAATGCTGTTCTATTTTTTCCTCTAAGTGCTGTTTTAATCAGCTTCTCACAAACATTCATATACTGTGTTTTTATTCCATTCAGTTCAAAATCCTTCCATGTTTCTATTTTTATTTATTTTCTGACAAATAGGTTATTTAGAAGTGTGTTGTTTATTTTCCAAATATTGGGAGATCTTTCACATATTTGTCTGTTGTTATTTCTGATTTACTTCTACTGTGGTTAGAGAACATATATTTGACATGATCCAAATCCTTCAACATTCACTGGACTTATTGTTGTGGCCCAGCATATGTTCTGTCTTGGTAAAGTCCCATGTACACTTAAAAAGTGTGTTCCACTGTTGTTTGATGGAGTGTTCTATAGATGTCAACCACGTAAAGTTGGTTGGTAGTACTGTTCAAATCTTCTACATCCCTAATGATTTTCTCCCAACTTCTCTTATCAACTACTGAGAGAGGGGTGTGAGATCTCTGATTACATTTGTGGATTTGTCCATTTTGCCTTGCTGCTCTCTTTCCCTTCACCATGGCCTGGAACCTCTTCCCAGGCAGCAAGCTGTGGCATCTCATTTAGGAATCATCTCATTTACTTTCCATCTCTTAGCAGGGAGTCTGCTTGAGATTCTCTCTCTCCCTCTGCCCCTCCCTGAATACTCTCTTTCTCAAATAAATAAATAAATCTTTAAAAAACTCCATAATGCTTCTGTTCATTCAAAGACACCATAAAAGGATGAGTAGATAAGCCACAAACTAGAAGCTATTTCTAGTATCTGTCTAATATATGTCTAATCAGCAAATACTTATTCACAGAATATTGGAAGGTTTTTAAAAAAATCAAAAAGAGAACAAAATCAACCCCAAAGAAAAACTGTAAACCAGCCATTCACAAAAATGACTCCATACATATGAAAAGAGGCTCTACCTCTTATTAACCAAGGAAATGCAATTTGAAAGTATAATGACACCTCCCAGTAAATAAGAAGGTGTTGGAAAGTCTGACAATATCAAGTGTTGGCAGGACAGAGAGCAAAAGGAATCACAAAATATCATATGATACAGCATATCATTTGATACAACCACACTAAGGAACAACTGAATTTGAAAATTTGTATTCCCCTCGAACCCAACAATTTCTACTCTTAGGTTTTTAGCCAAGAAAACCTTGCACATAGATATATAAAGACACAAATATAAGAATGTTCATGGCGGTATTGCTTCAAAAAGCAAAAGAAATGTTTATGGGCTCATCAAAGGAGAATGACTACTCACACAATAGAATATAATGCAGCGGTGAAAAATGAACGAACTACAGAAACTGATACCATTATGGGTGAATCTAGCAAACATGATAGAGAGCAGATGCAAGTTACAGAAAATTACAGGCAGTGTAATATCAATTCTATAAAGCCTATAAGTAAGCATAATACTGTGTTTGCTTATAGACACATCCATCCTATTGCAGTTTCCACAAAAGGGAATGTGAGATAAAATTAAGAGCTGATCTTACAAAACACTAGTTGGGGAAGGGAAGTGGGAGGGATGGGGAAGCAACCAGTGAGAGGTACAATGTCAAGCCAGCTTCCATCATGGATAGGTACAGTTGAATCCTACAAAGAAACCCTGTGCCCTAGGATATCTCATCAGAGAGGTGAGGGAGCTGGAGTATTTGTGCACCAGCTCCTGTCCATCTTTGTTTGAAGGCTGCTGGGAGGAGGTATTAATTACCTGGTACTTCTGGCCTGGGGACCAGTGATGGGGACAAAGTAGACTTTGATGGCCAGAGAAAGTCCTCGGGCAAAACAAAAACGTTATTGCTGGAAACTGGGAGTTGATATCAAGACCGCACCAAACTAGAAAGGGCAGGGCAGAGCACAGGCAGTGGCTGCTATAAGGAAGGGACTAAGAGCATAAGACCGAGCAGGGGACTGAGAACACAGCATGAAGTATAGTGGTTACTTCTAAGGGATGAGAAGAGCTTTAACCAAGGAGAGGTACACAAATGCTCTGGTCTTTATTCCTAAGGACAGGCGGTGGGTATGGGTACCTGCTGTCTCTGACTGAGTAAGTTGTGCAGTCCTGTTCACAAAGGTGAGGTCATCATGCTGGGATACTACAGGGGCCCTCAGGATGCTTCCCGCTGGCTGAGCTAAGGAGGCAAGGGGGAAGCCGTTACAGGAACCTGGGGCCAGGAAGAACACAGCTGCAGAGACAGAGCTGGGCCCTAAGCAGGCCCTCACTCCCTGCATCCTCCAGCCTCCTGCTGGAACTCCCCCTGAACAGACCCAAGAGGACACCAGCTGGAGGTGAGGAGGGGTCAGCCTCTGGAGCCCAAGTCAGCCCAACAAGAGTGGAGACTCCACCTGGAGGCAAAGAGATGTCGAACACAGGTGGGGTGGGTTGTATTATTTTTCATATTTTTGAATACCTCAAATACTGCCGACTACATATTAAAAACATAGCTCTCACATGTTAAATTGCCTTGTATATAAACACCAAAGCCTGATATGGCCTCCTGGTCTGCATCCCGACCCAGCCCTTCAGTCTCAGCTAGTGTGGACTCACTGTCTCTCTCTTTTGTCACCACTTGGCTCCTTGGAGGTCCTATGCATCCTCTGTCCTCTCCTGCCTTGGGGTTTCCATGCATGCTGTTCCTTTGGCATGAAACAGTTTTCTCACCCCATCTTTGTTCATCCACCATTACGTACACCTTAGGCTCCAGTTTCAATGTCCCTGTGCCCTCAGACCGCCGAAGTCCACTGGTGGATACACCCACGTGTGTGAGTCTCCTTGCTAGGTACACTTTCACAGCTTGTTTATGAAATCACCAACACCAGCACCATTCCCCCGGGGGCCATGATCTCCTTGGGTTCTGGGGAAACACAGGCAAAACAAGAAACCTGATTTCATTCATCATAGAGTATTTGCCGCCCCCACGGAGACAGACACCATGAGTGAGCCTCACTCAGAGAGGGAAGATGGCCACTCTGGAATTAGCATTGTATTGTACTGGAACCACTATTTTATGAGTGTTGGGAACCCTAGCATTAAAATATCTTGTCCAGATGTCTCACCTCATGATTGCCACACAACAATGCTTATTCAGCTCCAGCACCTTTGCTCCTTCTAGAATCAATACCTATCATCACTACCCCCCAAGAAAGGCAGCAAGGAGCTGGGAAGGTCTCAAGTTACCAAAGCAATGCTTACCTCTCAGGGAATCTGGGTTGCCATTGGAAGGTGAGCAGCGTGGCTCTGGGAGTCCAGAAGATCAGTTGAGGTACCAAGCAAACAGAACAAATTATAAAGCCAGAATGTGAATGCCTACTCGTTTGTGCTCTTCGGCCTCCTGGAGGTGATGTGTGAGAATATGGGAGACAAAGTGTGCCATCCTTAACTGCAATTTTGTTTGAGGATTATGCATCATTGTGGCTAATAGTCTTATCAGGTCGGCCCTCTGCAATTGTAAATAATGAATATATTTCAGTAGTTCAGAGCCTGCTTTTCCCCTGATCTACTGCCATTTTCCTAGAGCCTAGCACAGTGCCTGATTCACAGCCGGTGACTATTTACTGAAATACAGAGTCTGAAATTGGGTGCCTGCCCACAGTTGAGGGTCTGTTGAATCCAGGCACAGAAATAAAAACAACCTCAGGCCATTAATAGGCACATTCTCAAAGGTCAGTGAGAGGACAGAGGACACTGTAACAGCTTCTGTGAAATGAAGTGGTAGGAGAGTGATAGGGGCCACGTCAGGGTGGTGGGAGTGAGCCAGAGGCCCTATAGGGAGCCAGAGCCTGGGACCTCCTACCCTGGCATCCTTGGAGTCAAATTAACTTTGGGGCCAGGCAGATGGTAGGGCCCAAGGCTGAGTGATACCCTCTCAGAAAATCCCTGGATTCCTCAGGCCACTGGCTCCTTCCTCTGCCAGGATCCCAACATGATGCTCATCAGGCCACCGATCCACGGGGGCCAGGGGCTGCCACAGGAAGGAACCATCGGCTTGCAAAATGGTGATCCTCTTTTAAAGTTGCAAATCAATACCTGTTCCTGTGTAGGAAATTGAGACAATGCAGAAAAGAACCACAAAGAAACTGACAATTACCCAAAATACCACCACCTAAAGGTGATTCCTGCTCGCATTTGGAGTTTTCCTTGCACATTTCTTTTTCTTAAGCGTGTGGACGCTCTGTGTGTATGCATGCACATTGCATGTGCTGTGACCTGTGGCGTCTGTGGCTGGGTTGTGTGTCAGTGTTGCAAGAGTTAGGTGGCTGTGTGTTCTGTGTGCCACAGCATTGAGTGCATGTGTGTTGTGTATGGAGGGTGTGAGTGTGAGCATGGCTGTTGCATGTGAGTGTGTGTTGTGTCTACAGCACGTACCCTGTGTTTATGTGTCATCTGTGTGGTGGACTGTCTCCTGTGTGTGCATCATGTGGGATGTGTGGGATGAGTGGGTCTCGTACACGCTGCACTACCTTGGGCACACACCCCGGGTGTGCATGCGGGACTGCGTGTGGCTGGAGCCTCTGCGGGCAGCAGAGTGGGCAGATGGGCCAGGCATCATGGCCATTTCAGAACTCCCCCCCTCTTTATGGCAAATGCTAGGGATCCAGGTACTAAATTGGCATATATTTTCCTTTAAAACTAAATGTAAACATTTAAAAGGAAGTTCAGGGGCACCTGGGTGGCTCAGTCGTTAAGCGTCTGCCTTCGGCTCAGGTCATGATCCCAGGGTCCTGGGATCGAGCCCCGCATCGGGCTCCCTGCTCGGCGGGAAGCCTGCTTCTCCCTCTCCCACTCCCGCTGCTTGTGTTCCCTCTCTTGCTGTGTCTCTCTCTGTCAAATAAATAAATAAAATCTTTAAAATAAATAAATAAATAAATAAATAAATAAATAAATAAAAGGAAGTTCAATTTTAAAAAAATATGAAGTGAATAATCCTTGAGGGGTAAGTTTGGACAAACTGCCCTAGAGGAACTTTGAATCCCCCTCTCATTCTCCATGATTCAGTGATACCAATTCTGAGTGTTTCTTCCAGAAACTTAAGATCTATGACAGGAGGTTACTATCAATATTCATAAATAGATCAGATGGATCTACCACCCTCTGAAGAGCCAGCCTGGAACTGGATCGTCCTCTGGCCTCTGGGCAGGCAGAACCCAGGAGCACATCTAACTTGGGGTGCATCCCGATGGGATGTGGGAACAGCCAACGCCCTGGCACCGATACCCTGCTAACTGGTGTCTCCTGAGAGGCCCACAGGCAGCCGGCCCCCTCCTGGGTGAAAGCCCATGACCCTGATGACAGCACAGAGCCTCTCCACACTCTCTCCGCCTTTGCAAGGGGAAGAGATGGTTCAGGGGCTGTGGGAAAGAAGCATCGCAGGCTTTGACCTCAGTGTGACCCTGAGGTGCCCTGCCCAGGGCCACAGTCACCTGGACACCACCGCTGGTGCTCCTCAGACTTCTGTGCATGTCACTGTCCAGACCCCACAGCAAACACTGTATAGGATGCCTGGCAGCATACACACTGCTTTTATCCACATGCATGAATCCCCCTGAGCCAACCTGCGTGGGAGATGTGCTCATCATTTTGCCAAACCAGAGGCCACATGTATGTCTCGGGAGAGCTGAGGCAGTGGGCGACTCCAGATGACTTTGGGTATCTGGAGAACTGGGTCAGGTTGGTTTACCTGGGAGTTTCTGATGTTTTAATTGCCAGATAAGACCCTTCTCTAGCATCACATGGTTATTTGGGGACAGAACTGGCATTTAACCCAGGTGTTCTGATCCCCACACCCTACACCTTCTGTTCTACCAAGGCCACCCCGAGTGGGTGTGGGCTCCTGGTGGTACCCAGCGCCCACATTCCCCATTCGCCCAAGTGCAACCCCGCATCCACCAAGAGTCCCCAGCTCCATGGAGACGCCAGCTCCCAGGTGCTCCCTCTGGAGAGCTCTGAGCCAGCCACACCTTTCCAGGTGGAGAGCAATTTCTCTCCAAGACAGGCAGGGAACATAATGAATGAACAAGACCTTAAGGAAAAGGAGAGCAAACCATATTTTTCTTTCTTTCAAGATAAAAATAATATGCCTGCATGTCAGAATATCCCATGACAGAGCTAATGTCCAGGAGCAAAACAAGAAAAAAAAAAAAAAACCTGCTCTTGCTAATGCGAACGTAACAACAGGCCCCTCTGATAACCACATACCTCCCCAAATCCCTCCCGAGTGGAGCTAGTCGGAAGACCTCTGAAAGCTCTAGAGGAAATTCTTTCTTTTGCTTCATCTTGCCCCTCTTCGTTAAGTGTGGTGGGAAAATATCTGTAAAAATTAACCTAAAACTTAATGGCTTATGTAAGAATGCCTTAATAAAAATATGTTGGCAAGGTTATTGAACTGTACAGTTAAACTCCTCCCACTCGGTTCTTTTCAGTCTAATTTCTGTCTAAAGCTTATTCAGCAAACCAAAATGCCAATGTCCTCTTTCAATTTCCACTTCTTTGAACCTGCTAATTTACGAAGAAGAAAGGATTTATTTGTGTTATTAGCTACATGTAACCTCTTGTTGAAGAAGTAGTTTTAAATACTGAAATCCTGAGATGCCCCAAGATCCACCAAATATCTGAAGAATGACTTTGATTTTTTTCTGCAAGCTGTGTTTGATTTACATCAATTAGGGCCTCCACATAAGGTATCATATAACAGGAAGGCTAATAACCCAGAAATAACCTCATTAAATGAGACAGCATATCAGTCTAAACAGAATGAACTCTAAGCAGAAAAATTAGTGACCTGGAAAGTAGCAGGAAGAGGTAATGGCAGTACCAAGAAAAAAATACATTCCTGTTAGCGAATCAAAGGAGAAATCACCAGCAATAAAGTAAAAATACAATAGAAGCAGAAGCAGAACATTTTTTTTAATGTTTTTAATCTATTCAAATCCTGGAACATACAATCTATTTTGCCCCAGTCAAAAATAATCTCTGAAATCATGCATGTGTTCCTCGTAGCCTCAGACACAGAGACTCTACACCCAGGGTGCTCATATGTTGGGTGCGCTGCCTGGATCACCATGGCCCAGCAGGTGCCGGGGCTCTGAGTGTTCCCACCATCATGAATAGCTTTGCAGGTTGGCAAGCCTTTCTTTGACTGTTACCCACCTGATCCCAGCCCATAAAAGGTCTTTTTTTCTCACACTGTGCTCTGTTCTACAGCACAAACCATCAGAGAAACAACGTTCTCCCCTCTGCCTGTCCATATGGATTCCAAGTGCCCTCCCCTGGATTCCCACGCTGTGGTAATTTTATGAATAAAAAGTTTGCCAAGAAAATGACTGCATGAAGTCTCACACATGTGGTTTGGCTGATGAGAGAAAGAAAGAAGAAAAGAAAGGAAAGAAAGGAAAGAAAGGAAGAAAGAAGAAAGAAAGAAAGAAAGAAAGAAAGAAAGAAAGAAAGAAAGAAAGAAAGAAAGAAAGAAAGAAAGAA
>NW_023270459.1:7310464-7410074 GCF_011800145.1 Mirounga leonina | reverse complement strand
GAAAGAAAGAAAGAAAGAAAGAAAGAAAGAAAGAAAGAAAGAAAGAAAGAAAGAAAGAAAGAAAGAAAGAAAGAAGAAAGGAGAGGAAGGAAGGAAAAAAGAAGGAGGGAAGGAAGGAAAAAAGAAGGAGGGAGGGAAGGAGGGAAGAAAGGGGGGATTGCATCAGAGGTAGATCATTTCTAAGTGCAAGAATTGGAAGGAGGAACTAGACATGTCACCCTTGAACTACAGGTATCTGGAGAGTCTGGCTTCCCGTGCGCGATCCTACAAGACTGTATTCAAGCGGTGCCCAGGTCCTGAGCTAGCAGAGCCAGGCCTAAGCAGAGAAAAAGCTAAGCTTTCCACTGATAAGTTTTCTATGTAGCAGATTAAGAGTGTGATTGCAACTGAGTTAGTGAGAACATCCTAATCATCTCTTACTCAGAATTCCCAATGGCTATTCCTGGACAGGTAGAACCACCAGACACAAGTCTCTTCTCTGGGACCCTTGGCTTTGGAGCAACTCCTCAGCAGCAGGAAACTCAAGACCCTACATCCTGGCTCAAGCCAAACAAAGAAAGAGGAGGGGCACCGTGAAGAGCAGGAATCAGACACCACACTGGGGCCACCTCCAGGGCCTCTTGGTCTTGAGACCAATAAGGACCTCCCCTGGTCATTTAGTCCATGTCATTCCTCCCCTACACCACCCCTTTCCAGCAGGTGGGTCCATCAGCTGGTCCAGCCCATCCCTGCCTTCTCCCCTTTATCCTCATGCCCTTTCCTGACCCCACCATCCCCATCCAGAGCCCTCCTTCCCGGCCTCCTATCCCCATCGACACAACGCTCAAGCACCAGCTCCCCTCCCTTCCTGACCGCTCAGGACAACGTGCTCTCCATCACTTCCAGCCTCACCATCTGCCCTAACTCCTGAATCATGAGGTCCCCTCCCTTCTTTTATTTGCCATTGTAGTTGTCGTCGTCGTTATTCCTTAACTATTCCCGAATGGTGGCTAAAGCAAATGCTGCTTCTCTAGGACAGCGATCACAGACTAGGGCCCTGGAGTGGGCTAGGCAGGGGGTTCGGTACAGGGGCCTGAGTGAGGACAGAGGGAGTGGAGGGGCTAAAGGGGGTAGCTGAGGCCATGTGGTAAGGTTGGACCAATGCTGCCGAGTGTTCTCTTTTATGAAAAGAAAAAAAAAAATTAAAACGACAAATCAGGATTTTTGAAATCTCCTAGGATTGGCAACCAATCCAATAGCGGCTTTATGCACATGATGGCCAACCCAGCCCTTGGCCTGGAGGCTGTATGCTCCCTCCCAGGAGATGGAGAGCAGCTCCCACGGGGCGGCAGGTGCCCACCTCTCCCACAGCCCCCCTGGCGATGGCCCAGGGCTGGGCAGATGTCACAGGCTGGGGATAAGCGGGGGTCAGGAGGAGACGAGGCTTCCTCCCCATGCTCCCACCCTGAGGGTGGGGCCGTCTTGGCTTTGCTTGCAGCATCATTAAGGCAAAGAAAACAACCATAAAGTGTTTCATTCGACTCTGAGGATTGCCAGAAGAGCTAAGAGCTTCTTAAGTAGATCCCTTCCAAGCCATTGGGCCCCTCTATAAATAAAGCTTTAGGCAATTTCGGAAAGGCATATTTATTTATCTGATAGATCACAATGGCTCTTTCGGTGCTGTTAGCCCTGTGGTGTGATCCTCAAGCACTTAGCTCCCTTCCATCTAGTTAGGCCTCTTCCTGTGCAGCAAACATGGAGGTTAACCCCTCGGACGAGCAGGCGCCTGACATGAAGCAGTCCTCCTCACAGTGGGCCCCGCTCCGATCCGAGCCATTAACACGGAGGCGGCAGCAGATGCCAAGGGGAAATTATTAATAAGCAGTGGCTGAATGACTCCAAGCCAGCGAAAACATTTCGAAAGTGGCTAACGGCTAAAGGAAAGGGGCGGGAAGAAGGGAGGAGGAGACCAGGCTTGTGTTTTTCTCCAAACAGCGCGGGGGGGGGGGGGGGGGGAGAAAAGGAAGTAGGAAAGAAGAACAGGGAGATGCAGACACTGATTACGAAGAAAAAATTCTCTCCCCCCTCCCCCGCTCTGGGTTTCACCTGCCTTGATTTCTGGCACTGCAAGCTTTTCTTGGGTCAAATTGGGTGGAGGAAAGCCTTCTCAGCCTCAGCTCTATTGGTACTGGGGGGCTGGAACGTTCTTTGTTGTGGGGGCCTGTCCTGGGAATTTTAGGATGCTTTGCAACATCCCTACCCTGTACCCTCTAGATTCCAGTAGCAGCCCCCTCTCCTGGCAGGACAGCCAAAATGTCTCCGGACAGGGACAAACGTCCCCTGGGGAACAGAATCACCCCTGGCTGAGAACCACTGCACAGACTTAAAAGATAAACTTGAAAATCAATGCAGGAAAAATAAATAGTGGACCAAGGGCCTTGGAGAGAGCCGGCCTGGGTTCAAGCCCCAAATCTACCACTTCCACAGTGACCTTGATCAAATTACTTCACATCTGGGTCTCGATTTTCTCATCCATAAAATGGGATGATAACCTAGCATCATAAACCATAAAGCAACCACATAAGGTTTTTGTGAGAGTGAAAATGTTTTTCATATCATGTCCTTAGCACAAAGTTGACCACACAATAAAAGATCAGATATCACCCACTGTGGCTGTAATCCTTATCATCAGCATATGCAAATGGTCTCTGTCACAATCTAACACACTTTTTCCGATTCCACTAGCCAGTCCTCCTCCGTCACAGGAGGCCTTTGCTGTGTTGGAGATTGATTAGTAATACCAAGCCCTCCCTTTCTTCCTCCCCCAAACAAAAAGTTATGTTCAAACAAAGGCTTGCCACAGACCCTTAAAATATTTGTATTAGTCATGGAGTGGTCAGTTGTAAGCGACTAGAATCAACTCTTAGAAGAAGAATGTTCCAGAATGCTGTGGGTCAGCTCCCAGATTCCAGAATCACAAAGGAAGGCTGTGGAACCAGGCTCAGCAAAGGGCAGGACCAGGGTGAATCTGGGGGCTCAGTAGCAGGGACTACTCCACACTCCCATCAGAGCATGGCCTTTGAAAATAATCTGTGCCAATTTTTTTCCCCCCCTGTTCTTGAATCACCCTGCTCAAGTTTCAAAATCTCAGGAGAGTGTAAAAATTGGCTAGGCTGGGGCCACATGCTCACGCCTGGCCTGGGTGGGATGCAGGGCACTTTGTTAAAAGGCCTACTAAGGCTATCCACAGTGGGTAAGGGGAAGGGTCCTTTGCTGAAAGGAGATTGGAGAGTTGTTACCCTCTGAAAAACAACAGAATGGTGGGCACTGGGTGGGCTGAAGCAATGGATGTTTGCCACACTCTGTACCCAAGGACGCACCCATCTGCCCTGCCCAGAAAGCAGAAGTATTCCACCTGATTCGGATTCACTGCATACTTCATCAGGACCTCCCAGATAAGTCCCCAGCCTGAGACTGGCCTGACATCCCAACAAAAGCAGGGGGCATAGTCCGAGAAGGTCCTAGGCTAAGGCCAGCCTCTCAACTCAGCTTCCTCCCATCCCACTCCATCCTCCCCACACACTTCATTCTCATCTCCATTTACGAATAGGAGCTTGATGAAACCACACCCAGAAATAAGTCCCCGGAGCTGATTAATCCACTGTCTCCTGCCGGAAGTAAACCCCTTGGGGGGGGGGGCACAGGAACGAACATGGCCTCCGTGGGGCTGCAGCTAATATTGAGCCAGGCGAAAATGAGGGTTGGCAGGTTTGGAACTATTGATCCGTCAGGACGTGAGACAACCTGAGAGGCATCTTTCTGCTGAGGTTACCACTTATCCCGGAAGATGCTCTTGGCACTAAAGCGTGGCATGAAAGCTTCCCTTAGATGGCAGGATAGGGGAAATGTTAGACACGCAGAGAGAGTAACTTGGCTCCCGAGATTTATTAATATTTTAAATGTGGAAGGCCTGCGTCTCAGGGCTTACTCATTGCTTGCTGGGGAAGAGTCCAGGTAAACAAATTCACATCACCGAAAACAAAACCTCACCTCTGCATCTCGTTCCTCCATCAGATAACAGTGGTGAGCTAATTATTCAGATATAAGCACACTCGTGTCCTTCAGACAAACAAATGAAAGGGTTAAACTATGTATCTGTGGTTTCTCCATCGTAACATCCTTGGGGACAAAACTGAAATCATAATTTTATTAACGACCCACAGAAGAGATTGGATCAATTTTTCCATAGACTCAGAATTTGGCAATGAAGAGATCAGACCAAAAGTCGAAGAAAAGGAAAAAAAGTAAACTGGGGACGCTTTGTTCTCCACACACAGCGTTTTCGACTCGGATGAATCTGAAAGAGAAATAAAAATAATCAGAGGTCATTTGGTGGGCAGATTCTGGCTCCAGGGTTCCCTGGGATTTGTTCAAAGGAAACCCATCCCTCCCACATGCCCCTTGCAGAGACGGCCGGGCCTGTGTGTACCCACGTCAGTCAGTCCAGGTGACAGGGACGAACGTCACTGAAGGCCGTGGCTAGTAACAGCCCCACGAGTTACTTGCATCTCATGGTGAATGCTGAAGCCATCGGTCATGACAACCAAAAGGAGAAAATTAGAGCCAAACTTCAATAATCTTAGCCAAGAGGAGTGAAAAGTCAGGCCCAAATCGGTTCATTTAAGAATCAGTTTGCCTTGCCTTTTTTTTTTTTTTTAAACTATTTTTATCTGACTATAGCAGAATCAGTTAAGATCCTTGAGGGCCTTTAAAGACCATCTACTGCCAGACTGTGGGCTGAAAGGAGGAGCCTTATTAAGGATCATATTTTAAAAGAACATTTACACTGTATTTCATAATTAGACTTTGCATTTCATACATACTCTCCAAATGCATCTGAGAGCTTATTCTGGGCTTTAGGGCTGGGGCCACTGAGCCTGCGGGTGGTTCTCCCCCCACATTCTCTCTCCAGTACAGACTTATCTACTGGAGAGCCTGGGTTGGGAAGACCTCCATCTCCAGCCCCTTGTTTTGCTCCTCCCTGCTCTGCCCCTGCACTTGGAGCAGGCATCTAGTACAGCTGTCCCCTACTGCCCACTCTGGTTGACACCCGCTTCTTTGCCAGGTCACCGCCACTGCCGCGTGCTAGAGACCTTGGCTCCACCCAGCATCTGGTCCACATGGATGCATTCTGGAGACATTGTAGGTGAGCGAAGGAAGCTGCTTGAGTGGGATCAGCCCCCAGGCAGGGACAGAGCTGAGGCCAGAGGACCCAAGGCAGAAAAGAACAGTCACCAGACATTTTCATCATGTTCCGTTATCTGCAAAATGGGGATGATCATCCATGGTGTTATCATAGGAGGGCCGGTCGGCGTGGGATCTCTGTGGGAAACGGGAGATCCCAGCCCACCGGGCTGGGAGGGATGCTCCACACGCACATTTAGGCCACATTTAGTGTTGGTTCCTGTGGTGGGTTTTGCTTTAAACATAGAGCCAACGCAGACCTAGCCATGAGGCCTGATTCTCCCAGACCATGTCTTTTTTTTTTTTATTATTCTTATGTTAATCCCCATACATTACATCATTAGTTTTAGATGAAGTGTTCCATGATTCATTGTTTGTGCATAACACCCAGTGCTCCATGCAGAACGTGCCCTCCTCAATACCCACAACCAGGCTAACCCATCCTCCCACCCCCCTCCCCTCTAGAACCCTCAGTTTGTTTTTCAGAGTCCATCGTCTCTTGTGGTTCGTCTACCCCTCTGATTTCCCCCGCTTCATTCTTCCCCTCCCGCTACCTTCTTCTTTTTTTTTTCTTAACATATATTGCATTATTTGTTTCAGAGGTACAGATCTGAGATTCAACAGTCTTGCACAATTCACAGCGCTTACCAGAGCACATACCCTCCCCAGTGTCTATCACCCAGTCACCCCATCCCTCCCACCCCACCCTCTACTCCAGCAACCCTCAGTTTGTTTCTTGCAATTAAGAATTCCTCATATCAGTGAGATCATATGATACATGTCTTTCTCTGTTTGACTTATTTCACTCAGCATAATACCCTCCAGTTCCATCCACGTCATTGCAAATGGCAAGATCTCATTCCTTTTGATGGCTGCATAATACTCCATTGTATATATATACCACATCTTCTTTATCCATTCATCTGACCAGACCATGTCTTGACACTCAAGCTGAGAGATCCCCTCAATTTGCAGCTACCCCATTTGGTAGCTGAAAATTCCCCTGGGGTGTCCCTAACCAGCCCAGATGCTACTACTCCCCAAGGTCCTCTTCATTCAGACTGAGAGTGTCGTGGAGAGAGAAATCAACTCGAGTCCAAGGGAAAGAATGGTGATTAGAAAGGTTTCGCAGAGGAGAGGCAGAGCTTGTCCATGCTGTGTTCCCACGTCATGGGTGCCCACGTCCAGTAAGTGCGCCCACCGCCCCAGCAGACAGTGGCCCTCTCCAATGCAAGAGCACCTCCTTTGTCACCTGGGTCTGACACTTATCATGTGCCCCATAAACATGATAGAAGGGGCAAACAGCAGCTAGGAAACAAAACCTAGCCTGACTTTGCATTCTCTCGGGAGAGCCAGAACTTTTTTGTTTGTTTGTTTGTTTGTTTGTTTTTTATTCTTATGTTAATCCCCATACATTACATCATTAGTTCTAGATGAAGTGTTCCATGATTCATTGTTTGTGCATAACACCCAGTGCTCCATGCAGAACATGCCCTCCTCAATACCCACCACCAGGCCAACCCATCCTCCCACCCCCCTCCCCTCTAGAACCCTCAGTTTGTTTTTCAGAGTCCATCGTCTCTCATAGTTCGTCCACCCCTCCGATTTCCCCTGCCTCATTCTTCCCCTCCCGCTACCTTCTTCTTCTTCTTCTTTTTTTTTTTCTTAACATATATTGCATTATTTGTTTCAGAGGTACAGATCTGAGATTCAACAGTCCTGCACAATTCACAGCGCCTACCAGAGCACACACCCTCCCCAGTGTCTATCACCCAGTCACCCCATCCCTCCCACCCCACCCCTCACTCCAACAACACTCAGTTTGTTTCCTGCGATTAAGAATTCCTCATATCAGTGAGATCCTATGATACATGTCTTTCTCTGTTTGACTTTTATACATTACATTTGATTGCCTTCCGATGAGGCATCCTCTCTTGGGTTCCCCAGGGTCTTGGCCGTGCTCCCTAGTCTTACTGTCCGCACACTGTATTCATTTATATTACCTGAATGGCCCAGGTAGCATGTGCATTTGCTACCCTGGGAATAAGTAAATGAAAGGTAGGATTCTGATTAGAAGAAATAAATACAGAGGCAGTGCAGATGGAAGGAAAGCAACAATGAAAGGCTCGGTATAGGGGGCACTCCTTGGTATGTTTGGGAATGGTGAGAAGTCAGCTAGGGCTGCCACAAAGGAAAGAATGTATGCAAGCAGGCAGGTGAAATTCTGATTATAAATCGAGGTGGGATGGGACCTGCTCTCTGGGGCCAGGACATTGGAAATCTGACCTTGGCCCAAAGTCTCCCCAAACTATCATTTTCACTCCACCTTGGCATTTTTTTGTCCCGTCTGCAAACCATCTGTTCTAAAATTTACTTTTTAAAAAATTTGCCTAACTTAAAAATAATTATCCTCATCCTAAGCAATGAGCTCTATCAAATTCATGATTCTCATATGCTAGTTATGTTTTTTCTGATACACATTAATGGAGCTCCTGGGTGGCTCAGTCAGTTGGGCATCTGACTCTTGATTTCAGCTCAGGTCATGATGTCATGGTCATAGGATTGAGCACCACGTAGGGTTCCGCACTGAGTGGGAAGTATGCTTGAGATTCTCTTTCTCTCTCTGCCCCTCCCCTGCTCACGTGCTCTCACTTCTCTCTCTCTCAAATAAATAAATAAATAAATATTTAAAAAAATAAAAATACCACCACAAAAGTCCATCTGCTACCACCTGGAAGTATTTAACTCACTGAGCCAGGGATCCAGGTTCCACACTGGGAAGCACTCCTTAGTTTTTCTTTGGTCAAAAAGCAAGACTGTGACAATGACTTTCACTTAAATTAAGCCACGTTTTTTGGCAAACAAATCAACTTTAATCAGTTGGTGTGTCTTTTCTCAGCTCTCCGAGTTTGGGATGTGGAATCCCTTTTGACTTTTCACCTCTCAATCCCACTGAGTCTCGAATTGTGTTTATTCTTCTGAGCCATTCTCCCTTCTTCCTGCAAGTTCTTCCAACCTTTCTCTGCCAACCTGGACATCATGAGGGGGGTGGGCCAGTATCACATGAAGCTCAACCTGGCAACAACTGAACTCCTTCTGAGTAAACTACAGAGCCAGCCCATTGGGCTCAGAAGCCAGCCCCACCACTCAACACCTGTGTGACTAGGAGCACATTGTCTCTCTTCTTTGTGCCCCAATTTCATTATCTGTAAAACTGGGATGATAATACTATCTCCCTGATAGAGTAGTTGGGCCAAGTTAAATGAGTTAATGCATGCAAACACTTAGAACCAGTGTCTGGAACACAAAAACATTCACTATGTATGAGTTATCATTACAGTTATTACCTATTATTATACCCTGATAAATAGATTTCTTTCCCAAATACCTCATGCTTCAAAGTTCTCAAGTTCAATGACTTCCTTACTCTGACATCCAGCTTTGCTATCTTTTCCTGGGAGAAGACCATGGGATTCACCCTCTCTGTCTCACTGTATTCCCATTCCCAGACCATTCTCTGTTCACCTCATTCCCAGCTCAGGGCACCAGCCTCCAGCAAACTATATCTCTTAGATCTCACCCCCATCCATCCAACTTGGCCTAGATTACCTTTCTGCTCCTCTGTCTAGAAGCCAGTATTTCCCTATTTCCTAACCACTCAAAAACAAACTTTCTGATAGGCTTTTAAGTCCCACTGTATTTGGCCTCACATAGTCCTATCACTCATATTTCTTTTAAGATTTTATTTATTTGGGCGCCTGGGTGGCTCAGTTGGTTAAGCGACTGCCTTCGGCTCAGGTCATGATCCTGGAGTCCCGGGATCGAGTCCCGCATCAGGCTCCCTGCTCGGCAGGGAGTCTGCTTCTCCCTCTGACCCTCCCCTGTCTCATGCTCTCTCTCCCTCTATCTCATTCTCTCTCTCAAATAAATAAATAAAATCTTTAAAAAAAAATTAAAAAAAATAAAATAAAATAAAAAGATTTTATTTATTTATTTGAGAGAGAGAGAGACAGCATGAACGGGGGGGGCAGAGGAAGAGGCAGACTCCCCACTGAGCAGGGAGCCCCATGAGAGCCTCCATCCCAGGACCCCCATGACTTGAGCCGAAGGCAGATGCCCAACCAACTTAGCCACCCAGGTGCCTCCACACATATTTCTTAATGTCCCCACATACACTTTCCTCCTGGGTCAAATCTTCCCACCACTCCCCAACTGGGTATCTCAGACCACCTCTGTACATTTCCAATGCTCTGCCCCCTCCCAACTTTAAACTCCCTTCATGGTTATAGAACCAAGTCCCCTTCTTCAAGTAGCATATGATTCTTATTGCTGCCCTTACATCCCAAAGAGCTGGCAGGAGACCTGGACTCATTTATCCTCCATCTCTGTTGTCTGAGGTTGTGGGAAAATAACCCAGTTAAGCTAATCACAGACTTTGGGCAGCCACAGTGATTGGTCCAAATGACCGGCTGAGCCAATCTGAGATACTCCTGAGGAGTTTCTAACTGGAACTCATGGGGTAAGCTTCCTTCCACTGGGAGGCAAGCTCAGAACTACCTGGGAAAAGGTGCCAGTCTTGTCAGGAAGGTAAAGGCAGAAAGGCAAAGACAGAAAGTCCTGAGAGCATCAATTTCTCTGGTTCCAGATGTTCTTGGCCTCTCCATCATTTCACGTGAAAACAACTCCAGAATCCTGCCAATAAATAACCACCTGTCTTTTTTAAAAAACTATTTAGAGTTGGTTTATATTTTTGGAAAGTAAAGAAAGCTTATAATCCAGTTTTGATTAAGTGTGTATATTTTTTGCCTGTAGTTGTTCACATATATGAGTCATCTCTATCCGTAGGGAAGGGGTGGTATCTCGTGCTTCTCTTATTTCTCTCTCAGTACCTAGCACAATCTTGGGCACAGAACTGATGCTCACTAAATACTTAATAAGAGCTAGTTTGTAGGTCCAGTTGCAAACAGGAAAATTCTACATTATCTAGAGCTAGCCTACAGGAACTCCAGTCACAAATGTGCAAGAATTGAGTCACAGAGAATTATGGTTTTCTCAGTAAAGGTTGCTTAAAACAAAAGCCCATTTATCTGCCTGCAGAAGACATTTAATCAATTTACATGAGGGATTTCAAAATTAGTCAGACTGTAATGAACTATGAAATACTGATTAATGCATTTTTGCAATGTTTGATTAGAAACTTAACACGTATGCTAGCACATTTTTACCATTACAGCATTTATATGTTAATGTTTTGTTTCTTACAATTGTCAGAATAGATATTCTGAATTGCAGAACCAAAGTGTATTTCTGGTTAACAATACGTGAAGTCTTTCTACCAGGAAGTACTTCTTGATGCTAACGAGGTATTTCACTTTTAGAGGATGGAGGGGAGTCGCTCATGAGGTACATTCAGTTTGGAGCTGATTATTAGCTGTTAAATTATTTGGAAATCCTCCAGAAACAACTAGGAGAGGAGACCACCCATCTCCCACCTGGCCCTCCCCTAACAAGCAGGCATTCTCCAAAAGAGGGACCATCCCAATCTTACAATCCTGATTTTATGAGACCAAAGGAACTGAATTCTTTTGGCCAGAATTTGAATTAAGCACCACAGACCAAAATGTTTATTGGATTCCTCCCCAGGCCAAGGAAATTAACTGACTATTAGCCAGAAAGTTTTACAAAATCTCCTTGAACTTATAGAGACCATGGGTTTCATTTTGGATGCCTCCAAAGACTTTTGTGTCTTTGAAGGCAACTGAGTCTCTTTTATGTAACTTGAATGCGCTTTCTCCTGGCAAGATCAACCAACCGAGAATTTCAGGTGAAGCTGGAGTCTTGAAAGGGACAACACTTTGAATTGCAAGAATCCAATCAATTAGAAGTATGACCTTCCTAGTTTTTGTTACTTAAAACAAATCCCACTTGTACACATGCAGAAGACATCGAAAGAGGCGGATTCACACACACACACACACACACACATACATAAAGTGTTAAAAAATAGCAACTAAAGAATTTGAAGATGGGTCCCCACAATAAGTTTCTAAAAGCACAAACATGCTGAGCATGGCCCCAGCCACGAGATGATCTGACAAATGCTGGTTCTGAAAGGTTCTCCAGGGGAAGTTCCATCTCCACAGAGTGTGCTAACTCCAAAATAAAAATATACAGATGCACTCACATGGAGAAGAGGAAGAGGTCACACATGTGAGTGTGCACATGAGTGCACGTGGTGAAAGGAACACACTTCGTGATTATCACAAGTGCCAGCAATTATCTCGCATTTAGATTTTAAACCTCCTTAGAATTTTAAAAATCATTATTTTGCAGGATCGCCATTATTCTGATTCATTAGCAAGGCATACTTATTAGGATCTTAAAATAACCAGGCTGCTGGACATGTAAAAACATGTTTCTTGCCGTCATGACAACCAAATAACAACAATAATGCTCACATCCGAATGACTATGGGGAACAAAGTTATTGTGCCTGAATATAGATAAGTTAATTATGGAATCATCAAAAGAACAACAGTTCTGTCAATGCAAAGATGATTCTAAAATAATCAATAATGACAATCTTGTTTGGTAATTGGCTATTTGTTTCCAATATGGGATCTACGTTTAGTCTGTATGGAAATGCAGCAGGCTCTTCAGCCAGGAGGAGAAGAAAAAAAAAAAAAGGAAAATCTTTCAGTTTAGGGTTGGTGGTTGTCAGTAGCAACAAATAATGGAAAATTGCCATCTGGCTTCTTTTTTTAAATGAGATTTGAATAATCAATTTAATAATGGATAGAGCACTTGCTTACAGAAATAATCCATTGTCATCGCTGGGAAAAAAAAAAAACTTTGGCACAGAAGACAAAGCTCTGCAGTATGACTATAAGGTAAAGCAAATAAACATCTATGTACATGCCACAATTTTTATTTTCACTGCTGACTTTACATAAACTAGAGAATAACTCGTCCTTCTATATGCTTAGCTCTTCACATTCAGTGTTTAATAATCGGGACAAAATCTACAGAGCAGTTGGCTTGCTATAGGCATTCAACTCTACTGATGGCTCATAGAGAAGATGACACACGCAAACGGGAGATTTTTTCTTTAACACATTTTTTTCCCTGTCGTCACGTGACATATAGTGGGAGAGGCCCGATTTCAGCAGAACGGGAAGAAATCAGAATGCATCTGGCTGTGGTGTGTGGGTGTGTACGCGTGTGTATTTCCTCTACACAACTGCATCAGAGGAAAGACTATTTAGGAAAGAAGAGAAGGATGACACCAGGGTTCAGGGTGACTCATTCATTTACATGATAACAATGAAAATGGCATGGAAAGGTATTCCTACCCCATGCAGAGCAGGAATGATGACACCAGAATATAGGGCTTGTGTCATATCATTATATGCTTTTTTTAAATGAAATATGCTTGTGCAGTATCCCATTGGCCTCAAAAGATCCTTGAATCTTTTACTAAGAAATTCACCATGTGGTTTGAAGGAGAAATAGGGGAGGGATTCCAGGCCCTGCCAATTTTTGGAAAGCGGAATCCCGTCTCCACACAGCAGCATCCGGGGGCTGCTGACCTATCTGACTAGAAGGTGGGGGCTTCTCATCGCCTCCATCGCTTGAAAACATGAGGGTATGAAGTGGGATTGCCCTGCTGAGCTCCTGTCTGGCTGTTCTTTCTCTGAAACTGCTAATCCACCCGAGGAAAGTTCTCTTTCATCCTGCACTGATTTTTCTCCTTGGTCTTTGTCATCCTATAACTCCCCCTCTGAGGTGCAGAGTGTTTGCCTCTTCTCTGAGCAAAGACTCTTTACTGTTCACCTCTGCCCCTCCCCCAGCCCAATCTCCTTTTAATTCACTCCCAGGAGACCTTCAGTGACTCCAGCCATCCCTGGGTCAGGGTCCCATTAACTCCTTTCCTTCATCAGGGAAGTTGAAGCTGTTCTACTTTCATGCCAGAGACTCCCTCCGGGATGTGACCCTGCACCAGACATATTGGGGCTTCCCTGAACCCAAGGCACGCCCACCCCACTTATGCCTCATGTCTGGCCTTGGACCAACGGGGTGTTTTGTGAAGTCTCAGATTGGATCCAGCCCTTGCACATCTCTGCTGTACAGCCCCATTCAGACCCTCTTCTGGCTGGGGCTGGTGACTGCCCTGGCCAGAGTCCCACAGAGACCACACACACCACCCCTGTGCTCCCTACTTCCAGAAAGAACAAAAGCAACACACGTAAGTCTTTCATTTACCCACAGCTGTCTGAGCCGTCTCCACTTGGACCAACTCTACCCAGATTTCTGTGGCAGCGTCGGGGACCTGGGACAATTCCAAACATGCTTTTGCAGCCGCCTGATCACAAACAGATTCAGTCCAAACAGAAGCTCTCATCCTAAAGAACCTTTCCAGGCCCAATGTCTTCCTCACACTTGATCCCTCTGTCATTCCCTCTCCAGATCACCAAATGTCCTCTAATTCCAGCACCTTCTGTCTCCTCCTCTCCACGGGCCCCTCCTCCTATCTCCTGGCATGCTCAGGTTAACCCTGTCTGAAGAGGAATAAAAATTTTCCTCCATCGGCATTGTAGAGGCCCAAAGGGCCTGTGGATAACTCAGGTCAGGGGTCCAATAGAGACACTCACATTTCATACTCCCCAGGCCTGAGCGCTCAGAGGGTAGGTGTATTAGTTTGCTCCATCTGCTGTAACAAAATACACAGACTTGGGCTGGGGGGCTTAACAACAAACATATTTTCTCTCAGTGCTGGAGGCTGGAATTTCAAGATCAAGGTGTTGGCAGCCTTGGTCTCTCCTGAGGTCTCTCTCTTTGGCTTGCAAATGCCCATCATCCCCCTTTGTCCTCACGTGGTCTTTCTTCCATGGGTCTCTTAGTATGTCCAAATCTCCGCTTCTTCTAAGGACACCAGTCACATGAAATAGGCCCCACCCTAGCAGCCTCATTTTAACTTAATTGTCTCTTCTATAGACCCTGTCTCCAAATACAGCCACATTCAGAGGCACAGGGTTTAAGGCTTCAACATACGTATGTGTTGGGGGGCACAAATCAGCCAGTGAGGAAAGGAACCCAGCAGGTCACATTCCTGGGGGACCCACGAAGCCTGGGACAGGAAGGAGAAAGAAGGTTAGGTCCCTAAGGCCAAGATAAGAGGAGTGTAAGCAGGGGCACCTGGGTGGCTCAGTCAGTTAAGCATCTGCCTTTGGCTCAGGTCATGATCTCAGGATCCTGGGATCAAGCCCCACGTCTGGCTCCGTGCTCACTGGGGAGCCTGCTTCTCCCTCTCCCTCTGCCCCTCCTGCTCATGCACTCGAGCTCTCTCTCTCTCTCTCTCTCAGATAAATAAAATATGTTTAAAAAAGAGGGATTTGAGCAGTAAAGACCGACACCCAGAGACCAGAGCGGTGGGGCAGGCAGATGAGGCAGAGCAGAGAGAAATTCTGAGACCCGGGAAGCAGGCTGTCCCTGGTGCCCACAAAAAACAGAGTTGGCAGCACTGGGCAAGGAAGCCGGATCAGCAGGCTCTGAGCAGCTAAGAGGAGACACGAAAGCAGAAGCCAAGGGCACAGAAAAGAGTCCTGTGAGAAGCTAAGCACTAAAAGAGAAAGAGGCCAGGGAGAGGGTCAGGTTGAGGATACTAAGTTGGGGTGAAGGGGAATAATTGTTATAGAAGAAACAAAAGGGCCAAACCAATACTGTTTATTCAGTTTGTACCTACTACGGCTAAAAATCAAAAACATTGGTATAGAGAAAAGTAACTAGAAGTTCAAACCTGGTTTATCACAAAGATCACGGTAATATTTATTATTGTTTTTTCATGTATCAGAGATCCGAGGAACACATGATAACCATCATGTCGTGAAAGTACCACCTCTGCCGACTTCCGCTGTGACATGGGACATGGGAAAACTCAGACATGTTTGTAAGCCCTCACCATCACTGACGGATTCAGTTCAAGACACAGCTCCTACGTAACTAAGCAACTTCGCTGGGCAATGGAGACACAAGCAGACTCCTGCACTTTAAGTGTGCTTGCTCAATGCTTCCTCCCAGATTTAAAGTACTACCCACGTGCCACTTTCCCTGCCCCAGGAGTACATAGCCTTCTGTGTCATTGACATCCCTGGTAGCTACCCAGGGAACCCCGGGTCCTGGTGACCCCATCTGCATATGGATTCAGGCTTGCAGCTTGTGAACTGCCCTGCTAGGTGTTTGATCCAGAATACCAATTACTAGCAGGTCTGGGGAATGAGGTAATCTTCCATAAGAGGACAACTCTCACAAGCAGGAAAGATTTGGTCTTTGCATATAAGGACAAGGTCTTTGTGCTGTCTTCACATCAAGCAAGGAGCCTTCATTATAGGAGATTTCTATAAGTATTGTAGCCCCTTTCTAGACTTAGGAAAGGAGACTTCTCGGTCTCAGAGCCTCCTTGTTTATAGAGGTTTATACAGTGGTTAGACCCACCAGCCCTACGGTGATGAACAGGTTGAAAGGGCATTGCTGGGGAAGAGTCTGAACTTGGCTCAGAGTTGGTGGTTTTACATGAAGGCATTGTCAACCTTCAACCTTTGGCTCTCTCCACCTTGCTTGAAAATCTAAAACCTGCTCTTCACAAAGCAGGAAAAACATTCCCTGAGGACAGAGTGATGACCAGCACCTCTCCTTATAAAGACAATATGCAGAGTCATGCGGGAAAGAAAGGCACAAGTATGCTGCCATTCGGCAAGGAGAGGGTGATTGACTCCAGATGGGGTGATAAAGATCAATTACCAGGGCTTGGAGTTATGACACCAACAAAGTTACAATGACATTAGCACAAAGAGAGAGACACAAATCCATTACAAAGATACAATCAAATATTCAAAAAAGCCTGGCATACTCATTACTTATTCATGCTAATACAAGTATATTAAGAAATCTAAACAGTGTTAGCGCTCAATCACTCACAAACCAAATGAGGTTTTGCATTTATCAGACCCCAGTCATCAGCGCCCAGTATAGCTGTACAAAGGTGGTAATGTGACATAACTGGAGATATTTATATCAGCCTACATGGACTGAGAGATACACTAGGATTTATTAAACTGAGTAATGCTGTCACATTCAGCAGAGCAATAAAAGAAATAACTGTGCAGAAGTCATTTCCCCAGACAATAAGATTTACCTTTGCAATCTCTTAAATATGTTGTATCTGTTTTCAAAGGGTCGTTGGCAGCATTTCCGACCTTAATAAACTATTTACAGATTAATTTTTTCAACAAAGGATGGGGTGCCCAAAAGTAGGTTCCATCCTTGAGAGCCGGTGACAGATTCTCAGCCTTTCCTTCCGTGATGACTCTGAGCCCAGGCAAGCATATTCCATTTTCTCAGAGACTCAGTGTTTTATTAAGTGACATGACCTCAATTTCCAGTAAAGAGAAGTCCATTCAGGACTCTGAGGGGCAACCCCAGTCCTGCCCAAGCACACAGATTTGGGGGAGCCTGAGAGGACATTTAATAAGACACACAAGTTTTTCAGTGAGGAGCACAGCCTGGAACACAACAGAATATTCTTGAAAATGGATCAACCTCCAGCCTAGGAGTTTCATCATAAGTTCTGCTTTCCTCTACCTTCTAGAAGATTTCTGCTACCCTGGCTTCTGAGATAAGCTTCTCTCCTTCCGTCTTCTCTGCCTGCTTTGGTGGCCCCTGCTGCCCAGGTGCTTAATGTGCGTGTTGCCTACATTTCTACTCTTCGTTCAACCTCTTCCCTCTCCGTGGCTGATCTCACTCATGCCCACAGCACCCAGGGCACATACACCCTGTAATTCTCAGAATTACATCTCTGGCCCAAATCTCTCTCTGGGATCTCTGAGCCTTGTACCTGGTTGCCCTACCATAACACCACCATCCAACCAGGTACCCAGAAGGCCTCAGTCTCTTTTGATTCTCCTTTCACTTAACAGTTAGTCACCTGTGAAGCATCTCCATCCCCTCCATCTTTCATCCTGGGAAATGCCCTAGAACAGACAGACCCTCAACCTCTTTCTTGCCCATTGCTACAATCCCCTTCCATCTCTCCTGCCCCACCGAGTGATCTTTCTCACCTTGTCACTGGGATCTTGTTACCATCCCTGTCAAAATGGCTGTGAGTGACCTACAGAGTGAAGTCCACACATTTTCCCAGTGTGTACCCAGGCCTTCAGCTCTCAGTAAGCATGCACCCTTGTTGACCTTGAGGCATTTGCATGAAGCCTATATTGTGACTGCACCACAAGACACTTTGTGCCCCCAAGTGGTCTGTGCACTATCCTTGTGCTTGTCCATGTAACCAATAACTAGACATCCTTCTTTCTCCCTCCTTCGGGGCCTGGCTCAAATGCATTTCATGTGGTAACAGCCTGAATCAGCCACCCTCAAGCTGTGTTACTCAGGCCCTGTACCCTCCTCTCCATGACTCCCCGTGAGATGTTTATTTGGCTTCTGCTGAGTCCCAAAACGAGCTGCTAAAGGTCTGGCACTGGCACGGTGCCTTCGTCACTCCAGCAATCCAAGCCTGGCCTGATTCCTGGCCCAGAGCAGATGCTGCCCTACTCATTGCAAAAGTGCCCCCTTTCCCTCTGTTTCTCTTCAGTGTGCAATGGCCAGAATTGGGAATCAAAGCCTAACAAGCAGAATAGACAATTCTTTCCCAATAATCCATGTCATAATCGATGCGGGTCATCTGGAGGAGCTCTGCAATACTGGGCTAATCACTCCAAAAGACACAAGAAAAGGACACCCACTCTTGCCTCTGGGTGTTCAGAGTCTAAGTGGACAATTCTTTTTTTTTTAAGATTTTTATTTATTTATTTGAGAGAGTGAGCCAGAGAATGAGCACAAGTGGGGTAGTAGCAGAGGGAGAGGAGGAAGCAGACTCCCCACTGAGCACGGAGCCCAACATGGGGCTCGATCTCAGGACCCTGGGATCATGACCTGAGCTGAAGGCAGATGCTTAACTGACTGAGCCACCCAGGTGCCTCTAAGTGGACAATTCTAAGGAGTAATCCCAAAAGACATAAAAACCAACAGGTACCAGCATGGTCCAGTTGAGTCCACTTACTGGAGTAAAGGTTTGGGGACTCTGGGTCAGAATGCTGGTTCCATCATACCAGCGGTGAGTCCTTAATCTCTGGCTTCAGTGTCCTCACCTGAACATGTCTTCCAGGAGAGGACACTAGCATTGACAGCATGGGACCTTACCTAGGCTAGAACCTTACCTCCCCCACTCACGGGTGTAGCCCCACTTAGTGGGCACTCAGCAATACTACAGAGGGAAGAAATCAGTGAATGAGAGAATGGAGAACACTATGATATAAAAACAAGGGAATTTGGGGGGGAGACACAAATCCTAATGTGAACCTTCAAAGGAGTTCGGAATATAATGTAAATTTGGTGTTTTTGCTTCCATGCTTCAAGAAAACTATTCCAACCCTTTTTCTACGTCCAGGTTCATATTTTTTGGTTCACATGTTCTAGTCCACAGCCTATAATAATTCAAAGCACCCTCCCCCCATCTCTTCTTCTTGTACAGGGGACATTCCTATTGAATGCCCAAGGGGAAACTTGCACTTTCCTCTATTAAGGGGCTGCAGTAGCCCTATCTCCCTTCCTAACACACTCACCAAGCTCCTCTACACCCCACACTCCCCTCTGAAGGAACAACTCCTCTGCCAACTCTGGATGCCCCAAATCTGGGATGATACCAGCTGATCCAGACAAATGGAGGCAAAGGGAAGAATGGATAACCGACTGTTGTTGATTAGAATAGAAAGCCACAAACTAGAAATCAACAGAATATTACCAATATTATCATTATCAATACTCCAGCACAGGCCCTGCAATGCATTCCCCAATTGGTAGGAGAAGTTCTGTTGAACAAAACCCTAGTATAATTTGTGCCTTGAGGCCTGACTTCTCCCTTCCGGCATCACCAAGCCTTTGCAAAATTAAATGCTGTTTCCCAGTATCGTGAGTTTCAAAACAAAGCAAAATTAAATTGACAGTTTGTTTGAGTACCTTTCCAACTACAGAAGTTAAAGTGAAAACTTGTTTTGTAACTAGGATCACTTTTTTGATTTACTGATATTTTTTTAATCCAGTACCTCTTTGGGAGAAGAGAATAGAAAGTTTATTTAAAGAAATAATGGCTGAGAACTTCCCAAACCTGGAAAGATTTAGACATCCAAGTTTATGAAACTAATAACTCACCCCAAAATCTCAAACCAACAAGATCTTCTCCAAGATACATTATCATAAAGCTGTCTAAAATCAAAGACAAAGGGAGAATTTTAAAAGCAACAAGAGAAAAGAAATATCTCGTACAAGGAAATCTTTGTAATGCGATCAGTAGACTTCTCAGAGACCTTACAGGTCAGGAGAGATAATATATTCAAAGTGCTAAAAGAAAGAAACTGCCAACCAAAAATACTTTACCCAACAAAGTTGTCCTTCAGGAATGAAGGTGAGATAAAAGCTGAGGGAATTCATCACCTTTTAACCTGCCTTACAAGAAACGCTAAGAGGAGTTCTTCAAGCTGTAACATGAAAACATGAGAAAATATACAACACACTAGTAAAGGTAAGCATAAAGTCAGATTCAGAATACTCTAATACTGTAATATGGTGGTATGTTAACTACTTCACTATAAAAGCTAAAAGCTACTGAAATGTGTTCACGGATACACACTATAACAAGATGTAAATTGTCGGATGAAAGGATAGTTCTACACATGCAAATGAATTAATATGTTACACCACATTCATAGAATGAAAGATAAAAATCATATGATTATTTCAGTAGATGCAGAAAAAGCATTTGGCAAATGCCATTCTTTCATGATAAAAACACTTAAAATGGGTATAGAAGGGACATAACACAATAAAGGCCATATATGACAAAGCCACAGCCAATATCACACTAAAAGGTAAAAAGCTTGAAAGCTTTTCCTCTAAGATCAGGAACAAGACAAGGGTGCCCACTCTCACCACTCCTATTCAACATGGTACCAGAAGTCCTAGCCAAAGCAACAAGGCAAGAAAAAGAAAAAGGCATCCAAATTGGAAAGAAAGAAGTAAAATTGTCTTTGTTTGCAGATGATATGGTTTTATATAAAGAAAATGCTAAAGGCTCCACCAAAAAACAACAACAACAACAACAACCTATGAATGAACAAATGCAGTAAAGTTGCAGGATACAAGATTAACATAAAGAAATCAGTTGCATTTCTACACACTAGCAACAAAACATCTGATAAAGAAATAAAACAATCCCATTCACATTAACATCAAAACCAATAAAAATACTTAGGAGTAAACTTAAGATCCATTCAGTGAAAGCTATAAGATTTTTACAAAAAAAAAATTTAAAAAGCCAAGAACAATAGGAAAGATATCTCATATTCATGGATCAGAAGAACTAATATTGTTAAAATGTCCATACTACCCAAAGTCATCTACAGATTCAATGTTATTCTTATTAAAATTCCATTGGAGAATTAGAATCAAAATAGAAAAAACAATTCTAAAGTGTATATGAAACCATGAAGGACCCCAAATAGCCAAAACAATGCTGAGAAAGAACAAAACTAGAGGCATCACACTTACTGATTTCAAACTGTATTACAAAGCTATAGTAATCACAACAGCATGGTTGTGGCATAGAAATAGACACATAGACCAATGAAACTGAATCAAGAGCCCAGAAATAAACTCAAGCATGTACAGTCAACTAATTTTTGACACGGAAGCCAAGAATACTCAATGGGGAAAAGATAGTCTCCTCGTAACAATAAAAAAAAAAAGATAATCTCCTCAATAAATGGTGATGGGAAATTAGATAACCACATGCAGAAGAATGCATTTGGAACCTTATCTTACACCAACTCACAAAAATTAATTCAGAATGGATTAGAGACTTAAACATAACCAAAACCATAAAACTCTTAAAAGGAAACATAGGGGAGACTAGCCTTAACATTGGTCTCAGTGACTATTTTTTGGATACAATACCAAAAGCACAAGCATCTAAAGCAAAACTTAAATGATATTACACTAAACTATAAAGCTTTTGAGTGGCAAAAGAAATGATCAACAAAATGAAAAGGCAACCTATGGAATGGGAGAATATATTTGCAAATCACCTGATAAGGGGTTAACATCCAAAATATATAAAGAACTTATACAATTCAATAGCAAAAACTAAACTAAGCTAAACTAAAATACAATTTAAAAAATTAAAAAATGGGCAGAGGAAGTGAACATTTTCCATAGAAGACATATAAATGGCCAACAGGTACATGAAAAGTTGCTCAACTCACTAATCATCAGACATATGCAAATCCCAGCTCACACCTGTTAGAATGGCAATCATTAAAAAGACAAGATTTAAGGGTTGGTGAATTGTGGAGAAAAGAGAAACTTTTACAGTTTGTAGAAATGTAAATGTAGAATATTTTTATTTAAAGTCAGTTAACATACAGTGTATTATTAGTTTCAGAGGTAGAGAGTTCAGTGATTCATCAGTCTTATATAATACCCAGTGCTCATTACATCACGTGACCTCCTTAATGTCCATCACCCAGTTACCCCATCACCCCACCTCCCTCCATTCAGTTTGTTTCCTATGATTAAGAGTCTCTTATGGTTTGACTCCCTCTCTGATTTCATCTTGTTTTATTTTTCTTCCCTCCCTTCCCCTATGATCCTCTGTTTGGATTCTTAAACTACATATGAGTGAAATCATATGATAATTGTCTTTCTCTGATTGATTCATTTTGCTTAGCATAATACCCTCTGGTTCCATCCATGTCATTGCAAATGGCAAGATTTCATTTTTGATGGCTGAGTACTATTCCATTATATATATCATATTTTATATATATATATACATATATATATCATATCTTCTTTATTCATCTGTCAATGGATATCTGGGCTCTTTCCATAGTTTGGCTATTGTGGACATTTTTTTTTATTTAAATTCAATTAATTAACATATAGTGTATTATTAGTAGAAATTTTTTTTCCATGTGGAAAAAGCTATGGGAATACCTCAGAAATTAAAAATATAAATACCATGTAATCCATCAATCCCACTTCTGGTTGTGTATCCAAAGGAAATAAATGCAAGATTGTGAAGAGATACCTGTATCCCCATGTTCATTATAACACTATTCACCACAGCCAAGATATGAAAACAACCTAAATGTCCATCAACCAATGAATTGGTTGTGTGTGTGTGTGTGTGTGTGTGAATATTTTTGAGCCATGAGAAAGAAGGAAATCCTGCCATTTGCATCAGCATGGATGATACTTGAGGGCATTATGCAAGTGAAATATGTCAAAGACAAATACTGTATGATAGCACTTATATGTGGAGCCTAAAAAAATCCAAACTCATAGAAGCAGAGAGTAAAGTGGTAGTAACCAGAGGCTGAGGGAGTGGGGAAAATGGGGAGATGGTCAAAAGGTACAAATATCCAGTTATAAGATGAATAAGTTTGGGGGGGTCTAACGTACAGAATGATAATTATAGCTAATAATACTGTATTACATACTTAAAAGTTACTAGGAGAGTATATCTTATGTATTCTCACCACAAAAGAAGATATGGTAATTATGTGATTTGATGGAAGTGTTAGCAAACAATAAGATTATAATTATTTTGCAAAACATAATTGCATCAAATCAACATGCTGTACATCTTAAACTCACACAATGTTATATGCCTATTATATTTCAAAAAAGCTGGAAAAAAATACATTAACAAGCAAGCACAGTATCTCTTTCTAGTATTTCTTTTTTGAGGTCTTACATTCATGTATTAGGTTGAGTTATACATAATTGCTGAAATTTGATCATTTTGACCTACAAACAATTCAAGTTTATATCATTCAACCCACTGTTTTAGAGTATAATAGTTTTACACACAACAGGTCTGTTATAGAAAAACAGTAGTCCCTGTATACATACCTTCTCCTTTTCCCCTCCACAGAGACAACCACTTTCACCTCTTCTAGCTGATTATTTGGATATTTACCTTCATGTCTCTAAATAACAGGTCTGTATCTCTACTTCTTGACTTTTTCCAGGTAAATATTTTCTATGAACTTTTCACTTAAAAAACTTTTCACATTAAAATGAAATTTTAATTCTTTCTTCCCCCAGCCCCACCACACACATACCCTCTTTCCATTCCTTACCCTGCCAAAAATGTTGTATCATAATGTTGATGAGCTCAAGATTTGGTGTTATGTTTTATAACCATGTAAATGCAATTCATAGCTGAGCTATGTATAACCAAACACTACATTTCCTTTCTTGAAAAAAACTTGTTTTCTTGGAGGTGAAGTTTTTGTTTGTGGAGGTGTTTATTGCTCCCTTAGTTTTCCATACACTTTTCACTAATTCAACCAAAGTTTTTCTCTTCTTGCCTAAATCATTTCTCAAGAAGTTCAAACACATCACAAATTCTGTTTTCTGAAGAAATCTCACCCCTGTGGCTGGTGCACAGCCATCATCGTGGGATGGCTTTCACCTCCCTCCCATGTTGGATCTCCTGCTTCCTGTACACACGTCTTTCTCTTGGTTTAATCCGTCATTTTGGTGGAGCACATCTCAGGAAGTAAATTATTTGAGACCTTTTATGTCTGAAAATGTCTTTATTCTGTCTTCATACTTGATTGATAGTTTGCCTGGATAGAAAATTCCAAGGCAATACCATTTTCCTTCACTCCATTGCTTTCTTGTTCCACTGCTGTTGGTGATAAGGCTGAAGGACTCTCTCTCTCTCTCTCTCCCTCTCTCTCTCCCCTTGTACATCTTTTTTCATTCTTATCATTCATAAGATTCACAGTGATGGGCTACACTGTGGACCTGCTCATCCATGGAACTGGGTTTTCAGTCTGGAAATTCTTATATCACAGTCAGGGGAAATTTTCTTCAATTATTTCTTCAATGACTTTCTACTTCCATTTTCTCTATTCTCTCTTTCTGGAACTCCTATTACTTAGTTTCAATGTTTTCTATAGTAGTCCTTTAATATTTTTTATCCATTATCTCCTATTTTCCATCTCTTGGTCTTTTGCCCATTTTTCTGGATGATTCCCTCATGGGTATCTTCTAGCTGCATTGGATTGAGGAGGAATCAGGAGGTCTGATACAGGGTTTTTATTTTATTTTATTATTTTTTAAGTAGGCGCCACACCCAGTGTGAACCCAGCATTGGGCCTTGAACTCTCAACCCTGAGATCAAGAGTCAGATGACTGAGCCAGCCAGGTGCCCCTGAGATCTGATATGTTTTAAACAGAAATAGGCAATTGCTGAACCCCTGAGGTAACCCATGTTGTAAATTTATGGACCCTCAACCTTTCCTTTTGTCTTGGGAATTGGTACTCTCAACTTCTCCAAGCACTCTGCTACTCACTTATTTGCTTCCTACCTTCCCAAATCCTATTGCTGCAATTTTATCTCCCATTTGTCTTGTCCTTGTGCATTCAAAATACCATTTCCTGTCTTTTTAGTAGAGCTACCATATGATCCAGCAATTGCACTACTGGGTATTTACCCCAAAGATACAAATGTAGGGATCCGAAGGGGTACATGCACCCCAATGTTTATAGCAGCAATGTCCACAATAGCCAAACTGTGGAAAGAGCCAAGATGTCCATCGACAGATGAATGGATAAAGAAGAGGTGGTATATATATACAATGGAATATTATGCAGCCATCAAAAGGAATGAGATCTTGCCATTTGCAACGACGTGGATGGAACTGGAGGGTATTATGTTGAGTGAAATAAGTCAAACAGAGAAAGACATGTATCATATGATCTCACTGATATGAGGAATTCTTAATTGCAGGAAACAAACTGAGGGTTGTCTATTTTCAACTTTTTGAGGAACCTCCATACAACCTCTTTGACCTCAGCCGAAGCAACTTCTTCCTAGAAACATCACCAAAGGCAAGGGAAGCAAGAGCAAAAATGAACTATTGGGACTTCATCAAGATAAAAAGCTTTTGCAAAGGAAAGGAAACAGTCAACAAAACCAAAAGACAACCGACAGAATGGGAAAAGATATTTGCAAATGACATATCAGATAAAGGGCTAGTATCCAAAATCTATAAAGAACTTATCAAACTCAACACCCAAAGAACAAAGAATCCAATCAAGAAATGGGCAGAAGACATGAACAGACATTTTTCCAAAGAAGACATCCAAATGGCCAACAGACGCATGAAAAAGTGCTCAATATCGCTCGGCATCAGGGAAATCCAAATCAAAACCTCAATGAGATACCACCTCACACCAATGAGAATGGCTAAAATCTTTTTTTAAAAAGGTTGTCTAGGGGCGCCTGGGTGGCTCAGTCATTAAGCGTCTGCCTTCGGCCCAGGTCACGATCCCAGGGTCCTGGGATCAAGCCCCGCATTGGGCTCCCTGCTCTGCGGGAAGCCTGCTTCTCCCTCTCCCACTCCCTCTGCTTGTGTTCCCTCTCTTGCTGTGTCTCTCTCTGTCAAATAAATAAATAAAATCTTAAAAAAAAAAAAAGGTTGTCTATAATATCTACGCTGCAAATATTTTCTTCCAGTCTGATACTTGTTTTTTGCCTCTGTGTATAGTGTCCCCATAGACAGAGTTTTTCTTTTAACCTTTATAGTGACAAATATGGCAATCTTTTTGTCTGCTGAGTGTGAAATCTCCTAAGAGAAGACCTTACTACCATGCTTTCTAAGCACTTCTCCTTTAGGGGTTCAAGGTATCCTCTGGCCAACACTGATTCTAATAAAGAAAGTCAGAACTCTAAAAGTCTACCCACCCTTTCCTTGAGAACCTTCATTCCACTAGATGGCAAGTCTCTGATAATTTGGGGGACTTGCAATTGACCTACATGCTCCACCCTCCCCAATCAGAAATGCAAAGCCCACTTCCCTAGACAAGATGCATGTTGTGTCCTCAGCAAGAGAGCACCCATCCCCCAATCATGACATGCTTCTGCCTTTTGGGGCAAAATCCCCTGTGTCCTTCTGCCCCTCTCCAAGTGGGCTTCATTAGCCATGTTACTCCAGGCCATTTTCCCACTGGATGCAGCTCTGTAGAGGAGAAAAGCTGGCTCCAGACGCACTCAGACAGGGCTTGGCTTGATGCCATTTGTAAGCAGTGACTGATAAATCCAAAGCTTTGGATCAGATAAAACTTTGATAAATGGTTTCTTAGTGCACTGGTAGCAATACCTACTGCTGTCTACTCTGAGCCACCTGCTACAATCAGCTTCATTTTGTTTAATCAACAACACAGGCAACAATGCTTGAAAGCCATCACGCTGGTGAGAGATGGTAGAGATAGTCCCCTGCTGAAGGGGACCGTGAGACAGAAAAGTACAAAAACTCACAGCCCTGTTCAGAGAGCCCAGTGCCCAGCTAATACAGCTCATATTTTTCCATCTTGGGTGTCTGAATAGGAACAAAGGTGGCATCATATGTTGGACCATAAGAGACCTCTGGACCTGTACACATCTCTTGGCTGGGTGCATCTCACCCAGCTTTGGTTCACCTGTACCCAGAGCAAGTGGCACAGCAGCCCTGGTTCTCCTCAGAAAGAGGAAAAGCCCACCCCATCTCCCTCATGTTGAGAAAAGCACAGCTCTGCCCTCATCTTATCTGTGACATCGGGCCTATTCACCCACATACCCCACTCCATGAATCAGAATCATCCAAATAAAGAAGCTGTGTTAGCCTAGCAAAGAGGCAAGAAATTTGTGCCTATTCATGAGGGAAAAAAGCATTCGAAAAGCCAAAAAGTTCTCAAAAAATGCAGGTACACAATTCAGTTTTGCTCAGGCCCCACACCAATTAGGGCAACTCCACACACACGGCACCCCACCAATAATTTCAGAGCCTTCCCCCACAGACTAGGAATCTCGTCTCATCAGCCTTCATCACTTTCCATGCAGATGAATAAAAGGATACAGTTTTCCCAGGAAGGAAGTTACATGAGGAGATGAGATGACTAGCCCTACTCAGTCTCCTGTTCACAGTTCCTGGCAGATGCAATCTTGGACAGACCCAACACAACTCTGGCCCAACATCCCTGGGCTTGAAAATTCTCTGAATCTGTTGCTTCTTTTGTAAAATGGAGAGAGAGTAGCCCAGGCTTGGGAGACTGCAAAATCTGATTTCCAAAGCCCAGCTCTGCCACTGACTTGCTATGCAACTCTGGGCAAGTTAATAGACTTCTCTGAGCTTGATTTCTTATCTGTAAAACAGAGATTTACATCTCAAAGTGTATTCATACACTTAGTCATTCAGGAAATACTTATTCAACTCTTGCTGAGCTCCAGGCAGTGTTCTAGGTGCCGGTGATGGTGGTGAACAAATGTCTGAACCATACAGGGTGCAGTGCAGATTTTGCTAAGCAAATAATGACTGCTATTACTCTTACTATTGCTAATGAGTTTTGTCATGAGAAGCAACTGGGATTAAAGGATGTTAGTGCATTTTGTAAGTATAAAGCTCTCTGCAGACATTAGCTAATATTATGTCTTCTGTGGGTCAAACTCTAAGAGAAAGTCAATTGGTTACCCTCAGCTTCTTTCATTGTTCCAAGATAGCCGCCGTCAATTCTTGCTACATCTCCTGTCTAACTGAACACAGCCATCTTAGGATTCATGGCCTGAATGGGCAGAGGGAACATCAACTTTCCTCTCCCTCCCTCCAAGTCCCAAGGTGCCTTACATTTCTCTGCTCACTGTGGCTTTAAGCATAAATACCAGGATATAAATATATACATATACATATGTACATATATGATAAATGTGTGCATATATATGTAAATATATGTACATATGTATATATGTATATGTGTGTGAATGTATATGGGTAGATAAATGATAGATGGACTGATAGATGATGATAGATATAGATAGATGATAGATAGATAGATAGATAGATAGATAGATAGATAGATAGATAGATAAAGATCCATGATTCCTTATCTACAGTAAAGGCTCTTTAAGGAAAGCCCTAGGGTGTTGAATGCTCTACAAATCTAAACTGAACCAATCTTGCCCCTAAAAGAGGCTACAGAGAAGAAGAAAAGGGGGAAGAGAAGGGTCTGTTGGTATTGCTGTTTCCAACCCCAGCAAGCCATCAAGCTATATTAGCCAAACGCTGAGTAGAAGTGCCATAGCAAAATCAAGGTTGGGCCACAGTAATTGTGAATGGCTCAGGACTCAAGTTACTTAAGTGGTTGATCTCTCTTTGGAGAGAAGCACCCTGCCTGTGGGCTTTTGTCCAAGCATGACAAATGGCTGGGACTAGAAAGGCATGCATGGGGGAGAGAGAGCAAGTCCATGTTCTTGCAGAAGGTGAGTGGTCAGTCCCTGCAGGCCCTGGGGCAACACCAAAGGTCACCATTGCCAGATTCCTGTTGCAATGGCCAGCAAGTCACTGTGGAGCATCCTCCTGCCCTAGCCCCATGTTCTCTGGGTCCTTCCAGCATCCTTCCAGTGCCCACAAACCTAGTAGCAACAGACACATCTGGGAGACTTTCAGGCACTGCTCCCTCCCTTGGAGGTGGCAGAGGGAACACGACCCTCACTCCACCCCCAGTCACAATGGTAAAGTCAGGATGGAAACCCAAAGACCCATTTTTTTACTTAATTTCCATTGATTAAAAAAATATGTAAATGCAAAGATGTTGACACTATTAAGCCATTATGGTCTATTGTGCAATTATTTCTTTGATAGTTCATGACGGCTCAATTGGAGGCATAATGGACTATTATGCAATGACATCTCTGCTGAGTTTTTTTGCTTGTTTTCCTCTTTTCCTTAATTTTCTTTCCTTCATTTTCCCTCCTTTAAAAAAAGAGAGAGAGAATTTTTCATTTGCAGATCATTGACTTTTTAATGTCAGATTATTTACTCAATAGTCAATAACGATGCCTTTGGATTCATTATGGGCTATCGTGTAAATAGCTAATTGCATTAATTACAGCCTTTTTACAAATGTTTAGTTTGCAGCTCATCACACCCATGGTCTGTGTAATTGCTGCTAGCGGGGCTGATGGGCAGGCATAAGCCCTGGGTGTCTGCTTGGTGACAGGGAGACGTCTGTTGCTTTTGTTCCAACCTGACCAAGTGGGAACCATTAACTACATCTGTGGGGGGGGGGTGCACATGTGTGAGTGTGCGTGTGGGGGGGGCACATGCATGTGTATAGAGGGGAGCTGTGGGTGTATGCATTTGTTGATTACCTCACTTCATATTTATAAAAATATGGTGGTTATTTTATAACAGGTGGTTATTCCTATGCAGCAGAAAATTCAGCTTTGCAAAACATAATGTTAATTCATAAAAGACTCTTTCCACTTTTTCATGACTGGGAAAGACCAACATGTTAACAGATAGTGGCCATGAGGCCTTTTCCCTTTGCAGATTGTAGCTAGTGGAGAATGGACTCAGGCCCTGGCTATGTACAGAACAAACCTCCCAAGAACTGGGTGGCAGATTCATAAGTTCGCTGTCTGCTTGTAAATAGAGTTTTGTGTTTGTGAACTGAAATTCCTGTGAGCAGAGTCTTTTTGGAAGCCATCTTGATATCTTCCCAGAGACATATTTTTCATGTACATTTGAGGTAAACTGAGGCACGAGATGGCCCAGGCTGCCCTGAGTCAGCTGGGATTCACTTGTGGCTCCTTAGATCAAAATGCCCATTCCCTGCTCTTGATGTGTTCTCCTTTCTAAGCTCCCACACCTACCTGTTCTCTGAGCCCCAGACCCACTGCAGCCCCTTCCTTCATTGTCCCGTATGGTTCCCAATTTTTTCTGCTCTTACTCTTCCCCAGGACCACTTCATACTCCGTCTGCTTGGGCTAGACAGTCCCTGACCAAGTTGTCAGCCAAATGGATTGCCTTGTATGTCAGGGGTTCAGCAGCATGTTCAGAATTTGGCAAAACAAAAAATAAAAAGTCTTGGTCATCTTTAAAGACAATTCATAACACCTCCCAGTTATCAGATTGCGTTAGTATCTTGAGTAAGGAAACACAGAAGTGATGGTGCCCTACACCAGCAAAGCCATCCTCCACAAATAAGGCTAGTGCCCCCACAAGTGCACTGGGTATGAGGCTTACCTACAAATGAACCACTAGCAAAATATCCATCCAGTCCTCATCTCCACCCAGTACGGAACCTATGAAAGAACCACGACCAATCTTCATAAGCCACTGAACCTGAAAAGAGCATTCATCAATCAGGCAAACACTATCTCATGCTCATTTTAATGTATACCTTCCAAAATCTCACTGAACTGGACATCGCTAAAAAGAGTTCAAAATTAACAAGACTTCCTGAACATGACAGATAAAAATGATTTTCTTTCCTACCTTTAAAAAAAAAAAAAAAAAAAAAAAAAGCTAGTGTTGGGGATTTATACAAAAAGCCTATTTCTGGGTTAGGTATTAAAGGCCAATAAGGTGATTTCGTCCAGTACCCCCCTCCTTCTGTGACTATGTCCATTTGTCTTAGACAATAAGATCTATCTTCCTAACTGGGAATGAGAACGTGATCCATAGACACACAATCCTCACGTGGATTCTGCTGTGCACTGAAGCAGGAAAATACATGCAGATACTAAAAAGCATTTTCAAAATTTAAAGTCAGAAATGCAAAGGTTTGAAAGGTTATCCTCCAAAGAACTAGAAAGTTTAGTTGCCCACAGAGACTAGTCCTCAAGCATTCTAGAAGCTAAAATTTTTCAGGAATGTGGGGGGAAAGTCTCAGATGGTGTCTATCAGGGGTCACGTGGTCCTGGCGTGGCCAGCATAGAAGTGGTCCCTTCTACTTGCTCAGTGGTGTCGATGTTTTGGAGGTCCTCAGGCCTGGCATTTGAGCTGAGCAGGCTGGTGCAATACCCCATAACTGACTCCTGCTATCCACATGCGTTGTCCCTCCAGAATGTTTTCCTCTTTTATCTGATAACTTTTGAAATACTAATGGTTAGTGATAATTCTAACATAACTTTAAGAGCAAAAGAAAATAAATATGTCCAGCCTGGGAGACAAAGGAGAAAAATATACACAGGATTAGTTTAGATGAGATTGTGACCGTTATCATTCAACTGGGAAAAGAATCCAGAACCATAACGTAATAAAGTGCATTATGCTTTATATGGTCCCACTGTTTTAACATAAGAGATAAATGTCACACCTCTCCTATATATCAACTCTAGGTGCTCAAATCTATTCAAATGGTTCCACTAAAATTTGGAGATTTGGAGGAAAGAGAGAAAGAGAAAGAGTGAGAAAAAGAGAAAGAGAGCAAGAAAGCTTGCCAACTGAAAAGTTCATTGCACTTCTGAGTCTTTCTTGCAAGAGTCAGAAACAAGTGCCAAGATAGTTTAAGTTAAAAAGTGGATTTACCAAAGGGGGGAAAAAGTTAATTTATGAAGAACACCCTCTGTGTGTCTCATGGAATCAAATCCAAGAGTCGTCTGGGTCTCTGGATCCCTGGGAGGCAGAGCATTCAGGACCCTCACCCTCTCATTGCTATTCCTTCTGCTCACTGCTTCCCTCTCCCTCTCTCTACCAAAGTGGGCTGCCAAGCACACCCATGTTTCCACCACTGGAGAGAAACAAACTTGTCTCCCTGGATCCCAAATCCAAAAAAAAAACCCTCCAGTTGTCTTGTGCCTACCACTGAATCTATCAGCACTGTAATCATTAGAATCATAGCTGACCACAGGGCCATAGAATGATGAGAAAGAGAAAGGATGGAACAGATTCTGCAAGAGGGAGAGTGGGATGAGCAGAGAAAACAAGTATTCTCTACACACAGGCAGGACTTCTACCGGTAGTCATCCTGACCATCTGCCGATTATCCATGACCAGGTGTAGTTGATGAGCAGCAACAGGGACAACCTAAACCAGAGTTTCAGACAATCAGCAAGCTTTTGCCAAACCCTTGCAACATAGACCAGCAGGAAAGGTAAAACAGCTCCTGAGCTCATGGAGGTTGGGGTCTCTGGGTAGAGAGAGAGATTCCCACCTAGCACTGCTAGAGACAGAATGGATTTAATTGGCACGATTTGTGGTGTCAATTGGTGGTAACAGCCACATAATTGAGCCTGGTCAGAGGGTGGAGAGATAGCAGATAGTGTCAAAGGGGATTTGTATGTGCCGCTCTCAGAACAGGGGCTCGGGGGCAAAGTGAAAGGGAAGGGCAAGGGGGAGTTCCTGCCTGCAGATCTCCCGGAGTTTATGGTGTAGTAAGTGGGTCCACCCCCCAAGGCCAATGCCACATGTTACCTAAAAATCCCTGATGAAAAGGTACTGGCCCTCTACAAATCTCCTGGCAAGTGTACATAATACTATTTCCCCTAAGACCTTGGATAGTTCCTTATATAACTTCCCAGAAAAATGGGGCAAACTGGACTTGGAATTTGGGGGAGGTTCAGAGAAGCAAATATTCCTGTCCAAAGACATAGCTTGGGGACCCCTAAGGTTTCAAAACATCGTCTCTGCAAGTCACAGATTTTTCCCAGGTGCCCATCACCAGCTCAACACCAAGAAATTGAAATGGCTGCTTTGTGAAAATGGTCCTTCTCCCTACACACACCTGCTAGATGTGCTGGGTGATGGAGGGACCTCACTTGAAGAAAACCCAAAGTTGATTTATCAGAGGCAAGTGGGGGCAGTACTCATATTATGCAAGATGAATCATACCATAAATAATTCATTTCAGAGTCCTCTTCAATACCAAGATCCCATGCAGCTTTTAAAATAAGAACCAGTTACCAAAAGTTTGTTTCTTCTACAAAGTTTCGGGAATATCAAAACACACCATATAATCACGGTATTTAGGACTCCAGGAAGACTGGAGCTGAAAGGGGCCATAAGAATATCCCAGCTCGGTGCAACCACTCTGGAAAACAGTATGGAGGTTCCTCAAAAAGTTGAAAATAGAGCTACCATATGATCCAGCAATTGCACTACTGAGTATTTACCCCAAAGATACAAATGTAGGGATCTGAAGGGGTACGTGCACCCTGATGTTTATAGCAGCAATGTCCACAGTAGCCAAACTGTGGAAAGAGCCAAGATGTCCATCGACAGATGAATGGATAAAGAAGATGTGTTATATATATATAATGGAATATTATGCAGCCATCAAAAGGAATGAGATCTTGCCATTTGCAACGACATGGATAGAACTGGAGGGTGTTATGCTGAGCGAAATAAGTCAATCAGAGAAAGACATGTATCATATGACCTCACTGATATGAGGAATTCTTAATCTCAGGAAACAAACTGAGGGTTGCTGGAGTGGTGGGGGGTGGGGGATGGGGTGGCTGCATGATAGACACTGGGGAGGGTATGTGCTATGGTGAGCACTGTGAATTGTGTAAGACTGTTGAATCACAGATCTGTACCTCTGAAACAAATAATGCAATATATGTTAAGAGGAAAAAAAAGGAAGAAGAAGATAGCAGGAGGGGAAGAATGAAGGGGGAGAATCGGAGGGGGAGACGAACCATGAGAGACGATGGACTCTGAGAAACAAACTGAGGGTTCTAGAGGGGAGGGAGGTGGGAGGATGGGTTAGCCTGGTGATGGGTATTAAAGAGGGCATGTTCTGCATGGAGCACTGGGTGTTATGCACAAACAATGAATCATGGAACACTACACCAAAAACTAATGATGTAATGTATGGTGATTAACAAAACAATAAAAAATTTTTTAAAAAAAGAGTATCCCAGTTCATTGATATTTAAATTCAAGTTTCCCCTGTGACACTTGTCAGAAAGACCCTCACATGCCTTCCCAGACATTCTGACTCCCCAGGCCTGGGGCAGACCAGATAAGCATAATGCTGGAGAGCCAAGGATCATACTTTGAGAAACACTGTGCCCACCACTTAGGAAAAAGAAGCCCGAGACCTTCAGGAACTTCCAGAGTCACACACAGGCTGGGCGGAGGCAGGACTAGAACCCAGGGCTTTGACGCCCCAAACCTTGTCTCTACCTCTTGACTGCTTTTCTACACTGTCTAAATGATTAATGGCTTCAACAACAAGAATATTTTATCTCTAATTCTGATAAGCAGCAATTATTTCCCAGAGGGTGGGGCAAATAGAATATAAAGCAGAAGATAAGGATGTTTTATAAATTGGAAGAGAAGCCTCCAGTCTCATATTAATCCACACAACTTTACTCCAAGACAATTACATTTATTTATTTTATTTTATTTATTTATTTTGCTTTGAAACAGTAGACTGAAAGCAAATGATAGAGAAGAAAATCAAATGAAAGCCCAAGCCCTCCTCCAAAAAAGAATACGAAGCAAACTTTTAATGCAGATGATACTGGAACAATTTAATAGCTAAGTGACCCATGATTTTTCTTAACATATATCCTCCCTCATTAAGGGAGAGAGAGAGAGAAGAAAGGAGCTAAGAAATCTCTTTGAGAACCAATGGATTCAATGCCATTTCTTTTTCTTTTACTTAATTTTCCAGGTATCTCAGCATGATCTGAATAAATTATGCTGACAATACCATAATATAAATGATAAATCATCAACACAGTTTTAGTGATATATTGCATGAAATGTAAATAATAACCAGGACTGCTAATTGGCTGACTTCTTAAGAACAAAGCTGTAGCCACGTGACTCCACCAGTCTAGGCTTAGTCATTAAGCATTTCTGCTGGTAAGCTGTTTCTGCGGGCTTGGCCAGGAAAGCACAGCCTTGCAGACAAACCTTTGTGTGGAAGTTCTTTTGGCCTGAGAGCATGATGAGTCATGGGTGATGTTTCTTTGTCACTCCAGAGTGCCAATGGGCTGGGATCTCACCTTGATTCCACTGAGAAATCATGTACCCCTAAGAGAAGCAGCAAGAGTTTAAAAGGAAAACCTCTTTGTGTTAGTTATGTTGCCGAATCTTCTCGAAAAACTCTTCTGACTCATTTTGATTTCCTTTTTTTTTCACTTTGATAACGATTTGATTACAACTTCATTTGACCAGAAACATAAGCTGTTTCTATGTGCTTCTTATTTTGAAAATACCTTGTTAGCATTCATCATATGTTTATGGAGCTTAAAAATATATTTTGTTTCATTTTCACAAACAAATCCTTCTGCTTTCTGACAGGGTTGAGATTTTTATCTACAGTGTTCCTACTGTGTCAAACAATGTCTTGAGAAAAAAGGAAATAACCTGGTGAATGGTGGGCACATTCATACATTCAACTGAGAACACCAGACGCGGGTCTCGGTCTTGGGGGGGACATGGAGTAAAGGCTGTGGATCAAGTTTCCACCCCCAGGGTCTCATGTTCTTGGGGTGGGGGACAGGTAGAGAGTAAAGAAAGATAAACAGACTGAAACAATGTAGGGTGATGGGATAGAGAATGACAAGTATGATGGATCATGAGAGGAAGCCTCCATGAGGAGGTAGCACTTGAGTTGAACCTAGGGGGACCCAAAGGAGCCAGCACACACACATCTGGAGAAAGGCTGTTTCAGGCAGAAGGGAGAGCACATGCTAAGGCCCTGAGGCTGGAGCAGCCTGTTGAGTATGAGGGAGGTTAAAAAGAAAGAAGAAGAGACCAGGGAGGTAGCAGCTAAAGAATTGGCTCCTCCGTGTGGTCAGGATTCCACCCCAGGGACCATTCAGGGAAAGAGCAGTTTTCTTCTGCTTCACCTGGGCTTCTTGCGCAAGTCCCCCCCTCCCCAAGCTTCTATTTCACGTGATACCTTCTATCAACAGGGCTATGATTTCTAAGCCTCTCTCAATGCAACTCCCATACCCTGTCTTCTCCTAGATCCTTATGCTTGGGATTGGAATTCATGCCCTCCTCAAACCTCTTGGCTTCCTAAGAGTAGGGCCACCCTGCCTAAAGCTTGGCCAGCCCACTATAAATGTGATCCAGCTCCAGGTGGAGCCCGGATGCCACCACAAGGAACTGGGCCTGGAGGATGGTTTCAGTGTTCACTGTAACTTTGGGATTGAGGCACCAAAGAAACCAACCAAGGACCCTCCCCCCAAATTGGGGGCTGGTGCATTGCTACCAACCACACACATACCCTGGCCTGTTGATCCTTGCTCATCCTGGCAACTCATCACCTCTAGGGTGAGAACATAACAGGTGAAGTCTTTGACCCCTGAAAGTGGGGCCTTCAATGCATTCCTTGAAGAATTCCCTTAAGTGGCTTACAGTGGAAGAAGGCTTGAAGGAAAGCTCTCAAGAATAAGGAACAATCCCTAAATATTCCTCCTTCAGATGGGCTAGAAGCCCTGGTTCCTTCCAGGGGTTAACTGGGACACTGGCCGGAGTTGGCCCACAGCCAGACAATGGTGGATTTTATTGTCAAAAACTATCAAGGTGGGGACTATAGCCAAAGAGAAGTGCTGCAGGATTTAGCAACTCTCTTCTTGCTGCTGTCATGTCTAGTCCCCCACCCCACCACCATCAAAACCATTTACAAAGCACTCCATCTGCATAGAGCTCCAATTTAGGCCTGGGACAGAGTGAGTTAAGCAGACAAAAGGTCCTCATCACAGAGGTGAGGGTCCATTAGGGACAGACAGTAATAAAGCCGATGAGCTAGTTAAGGCAGGCATTATGCCAAAAGGCAAAGATACAAAGTATTTACATTAAATGCAGGCAGAAGGGTCAGAAGATTCCAGTAGGGACAACAAGTAGAAAAAGACGGCCTTATATAAGTGAGGAACAATTCTTCCATTTGGATCCCTAAGACTTCCTTATCCAATGGAGCATGATATCCACTGGATTAAAAGACAAAAGATGATCATTCATTTATTTAATTTTGATGTTAAAAATGTAGACCAGACTTCTAGATCAAGAGCAATATTTTCCCTGCCCTTGCCCTCTAAATGCAACTAAATGCCATGGAAACAATTCAACAGGCAATGATAAAAGGACTCCAAAAGCTGGAAAGAAGAGGGTGGACTGGTCAGGAACCTCAGAACTTGAATGACAACATGGTGAGTTCCCTCACATTTGCTCTGTATCTCCCATGTATTTCAAGACTAGGTTTCAAGGAAGCCTGCAATCTGGAACTGTCAACAGGTCTATAAGCACATGCATACACACACACACACACACACACACGATGCCAAGGGATTGGGAAGAGGAAAACCCAACAAAGACCTAGTGGGAAACCCCAAACCCTTCCCCATCTTAGGCCCCGAGGAGCAGTCTCAAGGTAAGAGTGGCAGTGGTAAAGCCAGGTGTCCCAACCCTTATTTTAGAACCAGAGTCCAGAAGGATGGTCTGATCTGTCTTCCTATCAGCAGCAAAGCTCCAGGATATTCCAGACCATTCCACTCCATAACCAGGTATCCATGGGCAGTCCAATCTATAACCAACACCAGCAGCAGCAAAGTTCTCTTTCCCCCCAACCTCCAACCAGAGGAATGAGATGCAGGCCTGCTAGCTTCAGCCTGTCATCCTCAGAAGGTCACCCAGCAGCAGCAGGCATCCCTGGGAAACATGTCTGGTCCCCACAGATGAAACTAGCAAAGATTGATGGGGAGCCCCAGAAGGACCAGAAAAATGAAGAAAGCCAGGACAGCATTTCAAGGGCTCAGAAAAGTAAACTGTCTTTGGAACTTAAGTCCACAAAATTAGGCCAGAAACTGCACACTAACCCAAACAGAGTGACTGCCTGCTGAAATAGATTTAAATAGGATCAAGTATCCTCTAACATAATGATCAAAATGTATAAGATACAATCTAAATTCACTCCCCATACCAAGAACCAGGAAGCTCATAGTCTGAATGAAGGAAGATGATTAAGTAGTGTCAATACCAAGCTGAATGAGATGTTGATTTATCTGACAAGGATTTTAGACCAACCATTATAAAAATGCTTCAACAATCAACTACAAATTCTCATGAAACAAGAAAATAGAAAATAAAAGCAAAGAAATAGAAGTTACAAAAAAAATAACTAAATAGAAATTATAGACCTCAAAACCACATAATACAAATACAAATCTACTTATGGGCTCAGTAGTAAGTTGGAGATGACAGAAAATAGTAGCAATGAACTTGAAGACAAATCAATAGAATTTACACAATTGGGACAACAGAGAGAAAAAATTGAAAGAGACTCAGGGATCTGCAGAATGATAACAAAAGACCTAATATCATATTGTCAGAGTTCCAGAAGGAAAAGAAAGAGATAGTGGAACTGAAGTAGTATGCAAAGAAACATTAGCTGAAAACTTCCCAAATTTGGTGAAAAACACAAACCTGCAGATTCATGAAACTGAACAATCCAATTAGGAATAAATGCAAAGACATGCACACCAAGACAGATAACTCTGGCTTTTAAAAAATTCAAAGACGGGCGCCTGGGTGGCTCAGTTGGTTGGGCGACTGCCTTCGGCTCAGGTCATGATCCTGGAGTCCCAGGATCGAGTCCCACATCGGGCTCCCTGCTCGGCAGGGAGTCTGCTTCTCACTCTGACCCTCCTCTGTCTCATGCTCTCTGTCTCTCATTCTCTCTCTCTCTCAAATAAATAAATAAAATCTTTAAAAAAAAAAATTCAAAGCCACTTCACCTTTATAAAAGATCTACATAGTGCCTATTTTTTCTAACTGAGAGAAATCTAATGATTAATATTACTCAGGCATCAAAAAGAATGAAATCTTGCCATTTTCAATGACATGGATGGAACTAGAGGGTATTATGCTAAGTGAAATAAGTCAGCCAGAAAAAGACAAATACCATATGATTTCACTCATATGTGGAATTTAAGGAAAAAAAACAGATGAACATAGGGGAAGGAAAGTAAAAATAAAGTAAGAAAAAAACAGAGAGGGAGGCAAACCATAAGAAACTCTTAATTACGGGAACAAAGTGAGGGTTGCTGGAGGGGAGAGGAATGGGGGGATGGAGTAACTGAGTGATGGGAACTAAGGAGGGCATGTGATGTAATGAGCTTTGGGTGTTATATGCAGCTGATGAGCTACTAAATTCTACCGCTGAAACTAATAATACACTAAGTGTTAACTAAATTGAATTTAAATTAAAATAAATAAATAATAAATAAATAAATAAATCACAAAAAAAAAGGGGGGCTAAGAGAATTTGATGTTATATCTATCCTAGAATGGCTTAAATAAGCTCTCCAAACAGAAAGAAAAACAGATAACAGAAGACTAGAATCTTCAGAAGAGAGGGGGAAAAAACAGGTAAGAATAGAAGTAAGCATAATAGATTATCTTTCAGTTCATGAGTTTCTTTATGGTTGAAGCAAAAGTTGTAACACCATCTGATTGGCACTCAGTGTATGTAGGAATTACTTTAAACAACTATATTTTTTAAGTGGGGAGAATAAAGGTACCTAAAGGGAAGTGAGGTCATTACACTTCACTTAAAGTCTAAAAACATTATGGATACGCTAAGATTTAGAGTAACCACAAAAAAAAAAAAAAAAAAAAAAAACTACACAAAGTGATATATTCACTGACATTGTAAGTAAATAAAAATGGAACTCTAAAAATGTTCAATTAACCCATAGGAAAGAGAGAAAGAGAGGAGAGAGAGAGAAGAAACTGAGGGAAAAATAGAAAATAAACAATAAAATTGGCAGACTTAAATCTTAATATATTAATAAGTACTTTATTTTTTTTAAGATTTTATTTATTTATTTGAGACAGAGAGAACGAGAGAGAGAGAGAGCACATGAGAGGGGGGAGGGTCAGAGGGAGAAGCAGGCTCCCCGCTGAGTAGGGAGCCCGATGCGGGACTCGATCCAGGGACTCCAGGATCATGACCTGAGCCGAAGGCAGTCGCCCAACCAACTGAGCCACCCAGGCGCCCAATAAGTACTTTAAATATAAGTGTTCTACATACAACACCTATAAGATAGATATTGGCAGAGTAAATTTTTAAAAAGCCACCCAACTATATGCTATCTACAAGAAACTCACTTCAAACATAACAACTAAGTAGGTTAAATGTAGAAAGATAGAGAAAATGATGTATCATGGAAACATTGACGTAAAAAATGCAACTGCAACTACGTTAAATGAGATAAAGTCAACTTCAGAGCAAAGAAAATTATTCAGAACAAAGAGGGATATTACATAATGATAAATGAATCAATCCATAAGATGATCTATCAATCCTAAATGTGCATGCACCAGATAACAGAGCATCAAAATACATGAAGCAAAAACTAGTAGAGCTTAGGCTAAGCATAAACTAGTAGAGCTCCTTAGTAAAGCTAAAGGAAGAAATAGGTAAACTGACAATTATAGTTGGAACTTCAACAACCCTCTATCGGCAATTGATAAAACTACAAGACAGCACATCAGCAAGGATGTAGAACTGATCAACCATCAGGATCTAGTTGACATTTATACAGAATTCCAACAGTAGCAACAGAATGCACGTACTTTTCATCTTTGGAAACTTCACGACAGTAGACCATATCCTGAGTCATAAAACAAACCTCAACAAATTTGAAAGAATTGAAATCACACAGAATATTCTCTGACCATAATGGATCAAACTAGAAATCAATAAAAAGACAACAGGAAAACATCAAATACTTAGAAATTAAGTAACAAACCTCTGAATAATCTTTGAATCAAAGAAGACATCTCATTTAAAAAACACAGAGAGAATATATGAGAATAGAGCAGATAATACCAAAATTTATGAGATAAAGCTAAAGTACTGCTGAGAGGAAATTTATATTAGTAAATGCTTAAATTAGAAAAGAGAAGATCTCGAGGGGGCAGAGCAAGATGGCGGAGGAGTAGGAGACCTGGATTTCGTCTCCTCTCAGGAATTCAGCTGGATAGGGATCAAACCATTCTGAACACCTACAAACTCAACAGGAGATCGAAGAAAAGAAGAGCAACAACTCTCTCATCAGAAAAGCGACCACTTTCTGGAAGGTAGGACGTGTGGAGAAGTGAATCCGAGGCGATATTCGGGAGGATAGACGGCAGGGGAGGGGCCTCCGTCCACCGCTTCTGGCAAGTAATAGAGCCGCGGAGCAGAAAATTGGAACTTTTAAAAGTCTGCTCCGATCAGGGACGTCACTCTGGTGGCTAAGCGGGGGGTGGAACCCTCCGGGACAGTGTGGTCTCGGGACCCTCGGGGTCACAGAAAGACTGGGGGTGCCTGAGTGTGGCAGAGCTCCCAGGTGATGGAGCAGGGAAGCCGGCTGCAGAGGCGGAGCCGAGGCGCGGGCTCTCAGCTCGGGGTGGCCATAAACCGTGATCTGCGGCACAGTCGGGCCCCTGCTCCTCCAGCAGGGACCCAACGAGCGGCAGATCCGGGGAGACTCACCTTCCTCCCCCGGGGGGAGCCGCGCGGGAGTGCACCGCAGGGATCTGCTGGGTTTGGAAGCTCCACCAGGGGTCGGGTGCCAGAGATAGAAACACGCGGTCATAGGCCGGGTGAGCACGGAGTGCAGCTGCAGACTGGGGAGACGGGAGTGACTGACGGCTTTTCTCTGGGGGCTCACTGAGGAGCAGGGCCCCAAGTTCTCGGCTCCTCCAGGGCGGAAATTGGGAGGCCGCCATTTTCACTCTCCGCCTCCAAAGCTGTACGGAAAGCTCGCAGGGAACAAAAGCCCCGGAGAGCAAACCCGAGCAGATGACTTAGCCGGGAGGGGGCAAGGGTGGGGCAATTCTGCCTCCAGCAGAGACATTTGGAAACCACAGCAACAGGCCCCTCCCCCAGAAGATCAGAGAGAACAGCTGGCCAAGACCAAGGTCACTGATCAATGAGAACGGCATATACTGCACATAGAATTCATGGCTTTTTTACCATGATTCTTTAGTCTTTCAAAGTTAATTTTTTTTTAACTGTCTTTTTTTTTTTTTTGGAATTTTTCTTTTTCCCTTTTTCAACCAACATCTTATCAAACCCTTTTAAAAAAAAAAACATTTTTATTTTTCACTTTTAGAGTCATATTCTATCCCTTCATAGTAGTTACCCGTATTTTTGGCATATAGATATATAAGTTGTTCTCTCTTTAAAATTTTGAGAGTTTCTTCTAAAAGATCAAAATATACCCTAAATCTCTAGTGTATGGTTTTGTTCTACTCCCCTGCCTGATCACATTCTCTCCCTTTTTTCTTAAATCCTCTTCTTTGTTTTTTCAAACAACTTTTTATCAATTCCTTTCATAAAATTTTTTATAATTTTCATCTTTACAATCATATTCCATCCCTTCATCATATCAACCCTTATTTTTGTACATATATAAGTTTTTCTTTCTTTAAAATTTTGGGAGGCACTTTCTTCTAACAGACCAAAATACACCCAAAATCTAGGGTGTGGCACTGATCAATGTACCAGCCTGATCATATTTGATCATATTCTTTTTGTTTTGTTTTGTTTTGTTCTGTTTTTGTTTGTTTTTATCTTTTTCTTTTTCTCTTTTTTTCTTTTCCTTTTTTCTCTCTTTCCCTTTCTTTTCCCCCTGCTTCAGGTCTTTCCTGATTTGTTTAGAGTATATTTTCTGGGATATTGTTACCCTGTTAGCATTTTGTTCTCTCATTAATCTATTCTCCTCTGGACAAAATGACAAGATGGAAAAAATCACCTCAACAAAAAGAACAAGAGGTAGTACCGACTGCCAGAGACCTACTCAATATGGACATTAGTACGATGTCAGATCTAGAGTTCAGAATCATCACTTTAAAGATACTAGCTGGGCTTGAAAAAAGCATGGAAGTTACTAGAGAAACCCTTTCTGGAGAAGTAAAAGAACTAAAATCTAACCAAGTTGAAATCAAAAAGGCTATTAATGAGGTGCAATCAAATATGGGGGTGCTAACTACTAGGATAAATGAGGCAGAAGAGGGAATCAGTGATATAGAAGACCAAATGATGGAAAATAAAGAAGCTGAGAAAAAGAGAGATAAACAACTACTGGATCACAAGGGCAGAATTCGAGAGATAAGCGATACTATAAGACAAAACAACATTAGAATAATTGCAATCCCAGAAGAAGAAGAAAGAGAGAGAGGGCCAGAAGGTATATTGGAGCAAATTATAGCAGAGAATTTCCCTAATTTGGGGAAGGAAACAGGCATCAAAATCCAGGAAGCACAGAGAACCCCTCTCAAAAATCAATAAAAATAGGTCAACACCCTGACATCTAATAGTAAAACTTAAAAGTCTCAGAACAAAGAAAATCCTGAAAGCAGCTTGGGAGAAGAGATCTGTAACCTATAATGGTAGAAACATTAGATTGGCAACAGACCTATCCACAGAGACCTGGCAGGACAGAAAGGACTGGCAGGATATATTCAGAACATTAAATGAGAAAAATATGCAGCCAAGAATACTATATCCAGCTAGGCTGTCATTGAAGATAGGAGGAGAGATAAAAAGCTTCCAGAACAAACAAAAACTAAAGGAATTTGCAAACATGAAACCAGCCCTACAAGAAATCTTGAAAGGGGTCCTCTAAGCAAAGAGAGAGCCTAAATGCAACATAGACCAGAAAGGAACACAGACAATATACAGTAACAGTCACCTTACAGGCAATACAATGGCACTAAATTCCTATCTTTCAAAGTTACCCTGAATGTAAATGGGCTAAATGCCCCAATCAAAAGACATAGGGTATCAGATTGGATAAAAAAACAAGACCCATCGATATGCTGTCTGCAAGAGACTCATTTTAGACCCAAAGACACCCCCAGATTGAAAGTGAGGGGGTGGAAAACCATTTACCATGCTAATGGACACCAAAAGAAAGCTAGGGTGGCAATCCTTATATCAGACGAATTAGATTTTAAACCAAAGACTGTAATAAGAGATGAGGAAGGACACTATATCCTACTTAAATGGTCTATCCAACAAGAAGATCTAACAATTGTAAATATCTATGCCCCTAACATGGGAGTAGCCAATTATATAAGGCAATTAATAACAGAAGCAAAGAAACACATTGACAACAATACAATAATAGTGCGGGACTTTAACACCCCTCTCACTGAAATGGACCGATCATCTAAGCAAAAGATCAACAAGGAAATAAAGACTTTAAATGACACACTGGACCAAATGGACTTCACAGACATATTCAGAACATTCCATCCCAAAGCAACGGAATACTTATTCTTCTCTAGTGCCCATGGAACATTCTCCAGAATCGATCACATCCTAGGTCACAAATCAGGTCTCAACTGGTACCAAAATATTGGGATCATTCCCTGCCTATTTTCAGACCACAATGCTTTAAAACTAGAACTCAATCACAAGAGGAAAGTCGGAAAGAACTCAAATACATGGAGGCTAAAGAGCATCCTACTAAGAATGAATGGGTCAACGAGGAAATTAAAGAAGAATTAAAAAATTCATGCAAACCAATGAAAATGGAAACACAACCATTCAAAATCTTTGGGATGCAGCAAAGGCAGTCCTGAGATGAAAGTATATAGCAATACAAGCCTTTCTCAAGAAACAAGAAAGGTCTCAAGTACACAACCTAACCCTACACCTAAAGGAGCTGGAGAAAGAACAGCAAATAAAGCCTAAACCCAGCAGGAGAAGAGAAATAATAAAGACCAGAGCAGAAATTAATGAAATAGAAACTAAAAGAACAGTAGAACAGATCAACAAAACTAGGATCTGGTTCTTTGAAAGAATTAACAAGATTGATAAACCCCTGGCCAGACTTATCCAAAAGAAAAGAGAAATGACCCAAATCAACAAAATCATGAATGAAAGAGGAGAGATCACAACCAACATCAAAGAAATACAAACAATTATAAGAACATATTATGAGCAACTCTATGCCAGCAAATTAGATAACCTGGAAGAAATGGATGCATTCCTAGAGACGTATCAACTCCCAAAACTGAACCAGGAAGAAATAGAAAACCTGAACAGACCGATAACCACCAAGGAAATTGAAGCAGTCATCAAAACTCCCCCAAAAAACAAAAGCCCAGGGCCAGATGGCTTCCCAGGGGAATTCTACCAAACATTTCAAGAAGAATTAATACCTATTCTTCTGAAACTGTTCCAAAAAATAGAAATGGAAGGAAAACTTCCAAACTCGTTTTATGAGGCCACCATTACCTTGATCCCAAAACCAGACAAAGACCCCATCAAAAAGGAGAATTACAGACCAATATCCCTGATGAACATGGATGCAAAAATTCTCACCAAAATACTAGCCAATAGGATCCAACAGTACATTAAAAGGATTATTCACCATGACCAAGTGGGATTTATCCCTGGGCTGCAAGGTTGGTTCAACATCCGCAAATCAATCAATGTGTACAATACATTAACAAAAGAAAGAACAAGAATCATATGATCCTCTCAATAGATGCAGAAAAAGCTTTTGACAAAGTACAGCATCCTTTCTTGATCAAAACTCTTCAGAGTATAGGGATCGAGGGGACATACCTCAATATCATAAAAGCCATCTATGAAAAACCCACAGCGAATATCATTCTCAATGGGGAAAAACTGAGAGCTTTCCCCCTAAGGTCAGGAACGCGGCAGGGATGTCCACTATCACCACTGCTATTCAACATAGTATTAGAAGTCTTAGCCACAGCAGTCAGACAACAAAAAGAAATCAAAGGCATCCAAATCGGCAAAGAAGAAGTCAAACTCTCACTCTTTGCAGATGATATGATACTTTATGTGGAAAACCCAAATGACTCCACCCCAAAACTGCTAGAACTCATATGGGAATTCAGTAAAGTGGCAGGATATAAAATCAATGCAAAGAAATCAGTGGCATTCCTATACACCAACAACAAGAGAGAAGAACGAAATTAAGGAGTCGATCCCATTTACAATTGCACCCAAAACCATAAGATACCTAGGAATAAATCTAACCAAAGAGACAAAGGATCTTTACTCAGAAAACTATAAAATACTCATGAAAGAAATTGAGGAAGACACAAAGAAATGGAAAAACGTTCCATGCTCATGGATTGGAAGAACAAATATTGTGAAGACGTCAATGCTACCTAGAGCAATCTACACATTCGATGCAATCCCCATCAAAATACCATCCACTTTTTTCAAAGAAATGGAACAAATAATCCTAAAATTTGTATGGAACCAGAAAAGACCCCGCATAGCCAGAGGAATGTTGAAAAAGAAAAGCAAAGCTAGCAGCATCACAATTCCGGACTTCCAGCTCTATTACAAAGCTGTCATCATCAAGACAGTATGGTACTGGCACAAAAACAGACACATAGATCAATGGAACAGAATAGAGAGCCCAGAAATGGACCCTCAACTCTATGGTCAACTAATCTTTGACAAAGCAGGAAAGAATGTCCAATGGAAAAAAGACAGTCTCTTCAACAAATGGTGCTGGTAAAATTGGACAGCCACATGCAGAAGAATGAAACTGGACCATTTCCTTACACCACACAAACAAATAGACTCAAAATGTTTGAAAGACCTCAATGTGAGACAGGAGTCCATCAAAATCCTAAAGAAGAACACAGGCAGCAACCTCTTCGACCTCAGCCGCAGCAACTTCTTCCTAGAAACATCGCCAAAGGCAAGGGAAGCAAGAGCAAAAATGAACTATTGGGATTTCATCAAGATAAAAAGCTTTTGCACAGCAAAGGAAACAGTCAATAAAACCAAAAGACAACCGACAGAATGGGAGAAGATATTTGCAAATGACATATCAGATAAAGGGCTAGTATCCAAAATCTATAAAGAACTTATCAAACTCAACACCCAAAGAACAAAGAATCCAATCAAGAAATGGACAGAAGACATGAACAGACATTTTTCCAAAGAAGACATCCAAATGGCCAACAGACACATGAAAAGGTGCTCAACATCGCTCGGCATCAGGGAAATCCAAATCAAAACCTCAATGAGATACCACCTCACACCAGTCAGAATGGCTAAAATTAACAAGTCAGGAAATGACAGATGTTGGTGGGGGTACAGAGAAAGGGGAACCCTCCTACACTGTTGGTGGGAATGCAAGCTGGTGCAGCCACTCTGGAAAACAGTATGGAGGTTCCTCAAAAAGTTGAAAATAGAGCTACCATACAATCCAGCAATTGCACTACTGGGTATTTACCCCAAAGATAGAAATATAGGGATCCGAAGGGGTACGTGCACCCCGATGTTTATAGCAGCAATGTCCACAATAGCCAAACTGTGGAAGGAGCCAAGATGTCCATTGACAGATGAATGGCTAAAGAAGAGGTGGTATATATATACAATGGAATATTATGCAGCCATCAAAAGGAATGAGATCTTGCCATTTGCAACGACGTGGATGGAACTGGAGGGTGTTATGCTAAGCAAAATAAGTCAAACAGAGAAAGACATGTATCATATGACCTCACTGATATGAGGAATTCTTAATCTCAGGAAACAAACTGAGGGTTGCTGGAGTGCGGGGTGGGATGGGAGGGATGGGGTGACTGGGTGATAGACACTGGGGAGCGTATGTGCTCTGGTAAGCGCTGTGAATTGTGCAAGATGGTTGAATCTCAGATCTGTACCTCTGAAACAAATAATGCAATATATGTTAAGAAAAAAAAAGAAGAAGAAGATAGCAGGAGGGGAAGAATGAAGGGGGGGAATCGGAGGGGGAGACGAACCATGAGAGACGATGGACTCTGAAAAACAAACTGAGGGTTCTAGAGGGGAAGGGGGTGGGTGGACAGGTTAGCCTGGTGATGGGTATTAAAGAGGGCACGTTCTGCATGAAGCACTGGGTGTTATGCACAAACAAGGAATCATGGAACACTACATCTAAAACTAACGATGTAATGTATGGTGATTAACATAACAATAAAAAATTTTAAAAAGAAAAGAGAAGAGAAGATCTCAAGTCAATAACCTAAGTTCCTACCTAAAGAAACAAACAAAAAGAATGCCATTGGTATTTTGATCGGGATGGCATTGAAAATACAGATTGCCCTGGGTAGCATAGACATTTTAACAATGTTTATTCTTCCAATCCATGAGCATGGAATATTTTTCCATCTTTTTGAGTCTTCTTCAATTTCTTTCATAAGTGTTCTGTAGTTTCTAAAGTATAGATCCTTTACCTCTTTGGTTAGGTTTATTCCAAGGTATCTTATGGTTTTTGGTACTACTGTAAATGGAATCAATTCCCTAATTTCTCTTTCTACAGTTACATTGTCAGTGTATAGAAAAGCAACTGATTTCTGTGCATTGATTTTGTATCCTGCCACATTACTGAATTGCTGTATTGAGTTCTAGTAATTTGGGGGTGGAGTCTTTTGGGTTTTCCACATAAAGTATCATGTCATCTGTGATGAGACGGGTTTGGCTTCTTCTTTGCCAATTTGAATACATTTTATTTCTTTTCATTGTCTGATTGCTGATGCTAGGACTTCTAGTACTATGTTGAACAATAGTGATGAGAGTGGGCATCCTTGTCGTGTTCCTGATCTTAAGGGAAAAACTCTCAGGTTTTCCCCATTGAGAATGATATTCACTGTGGGCTTTTCATAGATGGCATTTTTCAAAAAGCTGGAACAAACAATCCTAAAATTTGTATGGAATGAGAAAATACCCCAAATCACCAAGGAAATGTTGAAGAAAAACAAAGCTGGGGACATCACTTTGCCTGATTTCAAGCTATATTACAAAGCCATCATCACCAAGACAGCATGGTACTGGCACAAAAAGAGACACATAGATCAATGGAACAGAATAGAGAGCACAGATATGGACCCTCAACTCTATGGTCAACTAATCTTCTTTGACAAAGCAGGAAAAATTATCCAATGGAAAAAAGACAATCTCTTCAATAAATTGTGCTGGGAAAATTGGACAGCCATATACAGAAAAATGAAACTCGACCATTCTCTTACACCTTACACAAAGATAAACTCAAAATGGATGAAAGACCTCAATGTGAGACAGGAATCCATCAAAATCCTAGAGGAGAACATAGGCAGTAACCTCTTCAACAATGGCCACAGCAACTTCTTTCAAGACATGTCCCCAAAGGCAAGGGAAACAAAAGCAAAAATGAACTTTTGGGACTTCATCAAGATAAAAACTTCTGCACAGCAAAGGAAACAGTCAACAAAACACAGAGGCAACCCATGGAATGGGAGAAGATATTTGCAAATGACATTACAGATAAAGGACTGGTATTCAAGATCTATAAAGAACTTCTCAAACTCAACACCCAAAAAACAAATAATCAAGTCAAAAATTGGGCAGAAGACATGAACAGACACTTGTCCAAAGAAGACATATGAATGTCTAACAGACACATGAAAAAATGTTTGACATCATTAGCCATCAGGGAAATTCAAATCAAAACCACATTGAGATACCACCTTACACCAGTTAGAATGGCAAAAATTAACAAGGCAGGAAACAACAAATGTTGGAGAGGATGTGGAGAAAGGGGAACCCTCTTACACTGTTGGTGGGAATGCAAGTTGGTACAGCCACTTTGGAAAACAGTATGGAGGTTCCTCAAAAAGTTAAAAATAAAGCTATCTTATGACCCAGCAATTGCACTACTGGGTATTTACCCCAAAGATACAGATATAGCAAAAAGAAGGGGCACATGCACCCCAATGTTCATAGCAGCAGCGTCTGCAATAGCTAAACTGTGGAAGGAGCTGAGATGCCCTTCAACAGACAAATGGATAAGAAAGATGTGGTTCATATATACAATGGAATATTACTCAGCCATCAGAAAGGATGAATACCCACCATTTGCATCAACATGGTTGGAACTAAAGGAGATTATGCTAAGTGAAATAAGTCAAACAGAGAAAGAATTATCATATGGTTTCACTTATTTGTGGAACATAAGGAATAGCATGGAGGACAGTAGGAGAAGGAAGGGAAAAATGAAGGGGGGGAAATCAGAGAGGGAGACAAACCATGAGAGACTATGGACTCCAGGAAACAAACTGAGGGTTTCAGAGGGGAGTGGGGTGGGGGGATGGGTTAGCCCAGTGATGGGTATTAAGACAGGCATGTATTGCAATGAGCACTGGGTGTTATACACAAACAATGAATCATGGAACACTACATCAAAAACTAATGAAGTACTATATGGAGACTAACATAATAAAAAAAAAAAAAAGAACAAAATAAACCTAAAGCAAGCAGAAGGAAGGAAATAATAAAATTAAAAGCAGAAATCAATAAAATGGTAAAAAGAAAGTGAAGGAAATTAATGAAACAAAAGGCTGATTCTTTAGGAAAAAATAAAATTAATAAACTAATAGCCAGGTTAACCAAGAATTTTTTTTAAAAAAGACATAAATTACCAATATCAAAAGTGAAATAGGGCTCATCACTACCGATCCCACAGAAACTAAAAGGATAATTAACAAATACTATTCCTCATTCTGTGCCCATAAATTTGATAACTAAGATTGGGGTGCCTGGGTGGCTCAGTCCTTAAGCATCTGCCTTCAGCTCAGGTCATGATCCCAGAGCCCTGGGATCGAGCCCCGCATTGGGCTCCCTGCTCGGCAGGAAGTCTGCTTCTCCTTCTCCCACTCCACCTGCTTGTTTTCCCTCTCTTGCTGTCTCTCTCTCTGTCAAATAAATAAATAAATCTTAAAAAAATAAATTTGATAACTGAGATTAAATGAACTAATTCCTTAAAGGAATAAATTATCAAAACTCACACATGGAGAAAAAGATACTATGAATAAGCTTATCTCTAGTAAGGAAAATGAATCAATAATTAACAACTTTCCCCAAAAAAAGAAAGTATCAGGCCAGATACATTCACTGGTGAATTCTACCAAACATGTAGGTAGAAATTAGACCTATTTTCTATAATCTCTTCCAGAAGATAGAGGCAGATGGAATACTTCCTACCTCATTCTATCAGGCCATCATAGCACTTGACAAAATCTAACACCCAGTCACAAATAAGATGCATACCATAATAGGAAATTCCTCAACATGATAAATAATGTCTACAAAAAATAGCAGCTAATAACATACTTAGAAGTGAGAAGCTGAAGGCTTTCTCCCCTTATGAATGGCAAAAAAACCCAAGGATATGCCTTCTCAGCACTCTGATTCAGCATTGTGCCAGAAGTCCTATCTAGTGAAATAAGAAATGAAAAGGAAATAAAATGTGTAAGATTTGGAAAGAAGTAAAACAGTCTTTGTTCACAGATGACATGGTTATCTATGCAGAAAAGCCCAAAGAATTGACAAAACAAATGAACAAACAAACAAACTCCTGGAACTAAGTGAGTATAGAAGGGCATAGGATACAGTGGTAATACACAAAATTCCATTGCTTTTCTATATGCCAGCAATAAACTATTGAAATTCGTAATTTTTAAAATACGTCATTTATAATGGCATCCAAAAGATGAAATGCACAGGTATAAATTTAATAAAATATATTAGAGGATCAATATGCAGAAAAACTATAAAACTTTAATGAAAGAAATCAAAATCTAAAGATATGGAAGTACATTCCATGTTCATGGATTGGAAGACTCAATATTGTTAAAATGTCAGTTCTTCCCAACTTGATTCTATGCAATCCCAATCAAAATTACAAGAAGCTATTTGGTAGATATTGACAGACTGATTCTACTATTTGTATGGAAATACCTCCAAGAGCCAACAAAATACTAAACAATGACAAAGTTGGAAAACTCACACTACTTGATTTCAAGACTTATTACAAAGCTACAGAAACCAAGACACCATGGTATTGATGTAAGAATAAATATAGAGATCAATAGAATAGAGGGCCCAGAAATAGGCCCACACAAATATTGTCAATTCATCTTTGACAAAAGGTGAAAGCCATTCAATGAAAAAAAAATAGTCTTTCCAACAAACGGTCCTGAATAAGTTGGATGCTCATTTTCAAAAAAAAAATATATATATATACATGGTTACATATAAATTTATATAAGTAATATATATTAATCTAACACAGATCTTATACTTTTCACCAAAATTAACTCAAAATGGATCATAAACTAGAATGAAAACCTGTAAAACTTCTAGAAGAAAACACAGGAGAAACTCTAGGTGACCTTGGGTTTGGTAATGAATGTTTAGATACAACACTGAAACCGTGATCCAAAAATTAAAAGATCACTAAGTTGGACTGTATTCAAATTAAAAACTTCTGCTCTGTGAAACCCATTGTTAAGAGGATGAAAAGACAAACCAGACACCGAGAGAAAATACTTAAAAAACATACATGCCATAAAAGAATTGCATCCAAAATAAGCAAAAACCTCTTCAATGTCAACAGTAAGAGAACAATTCAAAAATGGGCAAAAGATCTGAACAGACAACTCACAAAAGAAGCTATAGAGATGGCAAACAATTATATGAAAAGATGCTCAATATTATGTATCCATTAAGAAATTGTAAATTAAAACAACAATGAGATAGCACTGCACATCTATTAGAATGACTTCAAACAAGAAAAAAACTGACAATACCAATTTCTGACAAGAATGCCAAGCAATTCATTCATTGCTAGTGGGAACACAAAGTGGTGTAGCCACTTTGGAAGACAGTTTGTCAGTTTCTTAAAAATAAAACATGGTCTTACCATACAATCCAGCAATTGCACTTCTGAGTATCTACCCAACTTATCTGAAAATATGTGTCCATGCAAAACCTGCACATGAATGTTTATAGTGAGTTTATTCTTTTTTTTTTTTAAGATTTTATTTACTTATTTGAGAGAGAGAGAATGAGAGAGAGCACATGAGAGGCAGGAGGGTCAGAGGGAGAAGCAGACTCCCTGCCGAGCAGGGAGCCCGATGCAGGACTCGATCCAGGGACTCCAGGATCATGACCTGAGCCGAAGGCAGTCGCTTAACCACTGAGCCACCCAGGTGCCCTATAGTGAGTTTATTCTTAATTACCAAAAACTTGAAGGAACCAAGGTGTCCTTCAGTAGATGAATAGATAAACTGTGGTACATTTATACATCAGAATACTAATATAAGTAATGATTGAATAAGTAAACAAATTAGAAGAAAAGGCAAATCTTTTATGCAGAAGAATTCCAAATAATTTATGTAGATACTCTACCCTCAAAGAAAGAGAGTATAACCCCATTCCTTAAATGTAGGTTGTTCATAGTGAGTCCTTTCGACAAGTGCAGTATGGAAAGGAGGAAAATGAGTTCTTTATAATGGAGAAACCTGACACACTAACTCAACCAGGTGATGAAGGTCAACATCAACAGTGATAACTCATGTTGATAGAATGTACCTTTGACACGATGTGATGAAATGGCACTTTACCTCTGTGGTCCTCTTCCCCAAAACCCAATCTAATCCTGATAAAATCTACCCAGTCTAATGATAAAAACATAAGACAAATTCCAGTAGAGAGCCATTCTACAAAATGCTTGACAAATACTCCTACTAACTGTCAAGGTCATCAAAAACAAGAAAAGTCAGAGAAACTACTATATCCTACAGGAGCCTAAGGAGACATGACAACTAAATGTAACATGGCATCTTAGATGGAGTGCTGGAACAGGAAATGAACATTAGGTAAGCACTAAGGAAATCTGAATAAAGTATGAACTCTAATTAATATTTTAATCAATAGCAATTCACTTAGTGTAACAAATTTACCATACTAATATAAGATATTAATTATAGGGGAAACTGGATGTGGGGTATATGGGAACTCTGTATTTGGGAACTATCTTCTCAATTTTCCTGTAAATCTAAAGTTTTTCTAAAAAATAAATTCTATTTTTTAAAATGTAGTCATTTCATATCACTCTAATGTTCCAAACCTTCCAACAGCTTTCCTTTGGACATAGAATTAAATCTCAACTACCTTGAAGACCTCATCTTATTGCCTTTGTAAACCTTCATTCACAACTATCCAGCCATACTGGTGTACTCTCTGTTCCACTAACACTTCACTCCCTCTCCATTCAGGGCCTTTGTGCATATGAGTCCTTCAGCCTCGCACATTCTCCCACAGCCACCTTTTTCTTTTGCTCACTATTGCATTCTTTGGCTCTCTAATAGCACCTGGAACATAGTACCTTCTCACCGGTTGGATGGATTGGTGGATGGATGAATTAATGAACATGACAATCTCAATATCAGACCAATCATAATTGAGTTTTATGAGCTGTCAAAGGCTAATCTCATTGTCATTGCCTGTGAAGTGTTCTGAAGACTCACAGAAGACTCAAATGGCACAGTCAGGATTTCATTTTATTAATGAGATATTGGTACAATTTTTAGAAATTGTTTTATAAGCAAAAATATCCACATGGCCTAGAAGTGCTACGGGCCTCTGTTTACATACCTCTTCTTCCTAGACCTTACCCTGACCTCCAAAAACTTCCTAATTTAATGGTCTGATCACTTCAATCCAAAGCTAAACAATTTAGATAAACAACCAGTTATATCATCTGAATGAAGTCCATTAGATCTCTTGATAGAATTTCCAGTAGCAGTGGAAATTTATTTGCTTTCTAGACAACATCACCTAAAATTAAAAGGAAGAAGTTTCAGAGGTACTCAGCTATGTAGAAAATAAAGTTTACAATAATTCACAGAGTATAGCTTGACCACCAGTAGCTTGTAGTCAAGAACAGAGACATGAACAGGGAGGAACGTCCAGATGATTGAACAAAACCACTGTAAAGATAATAGATAAGGTTAAACATGTCTTATGTATATGTATACATATACATAAGTCTTATGTATACAAACCAATATAAAGCCCAAATTCACTACCTGCACTAATTTAACATTCCTTACAATTTCATAATTTCTTTGGCAACAACATCAGCTTTCAGAATTATTATCTGAAGTAAAAGATGTTTGTGTTATAGCTTATACAAAGGTGCACCTGAAGGACATAATTAAGCAACTCCTGCTTCAATCACTTCATTTGGGAGTTCTAACTAGTAAGGAGCATTTTGTTTTGAATAATTTCAGGAGAGATAAACAGAAGGTCTGGGAAAAGTAGTGAAAGTATGACACACCATTACTATGTACACATAAAATGAAAACTCAGTTGGTTTCTTGACATACAGGCAATCAAACCCAAAGAAAACTTTGTATGATGATGGTCTAGTCTGGAATCTTGAATGCTTCTCTACCCCCTTTGTACTTCAAACCCAGTCTTGCATGCCAAAATGTTTCACATTAGAACAGCATCAGCCTAGAATAATTCTAACTCTGGAGAAGACAAACAAGCAAAAAAAAACAAAAAACAACAACAACAACAAAAAAAAAAAAACAGGGAAATATTTTCTATGTATGTAATTATTTTACATGTTGATCTCAGGCCCTTTATTGTCTGTTGTACATGGGGAATCATCATGGATACTCAACAGGATTTTCTGGTTTAAAGAAATGCAAAATGAGTTTGAAACCAAGGCCTAAACCATCTTTGTTTAAATGCCTGGTCCTATGTGTATTATTATGCCAGTGCATTCACAAGGAAAGATTGCTTCATTCGAAGAACCTCTTGATGCCAAAGCAGGTATGAGGAGTTATTAATAAATAAAATCTGTGTTTCAATATCATCTTTTACCCTCAGATGTTCTTTTTACCATCAAAGCCATTACAAAGTTAACCTGTTAATCCCAAAGGAGAACCCTGTGACCAAGTGACCTAATTCAATTAGAATATCCATGTTACAGGAAGAATGGGGGACTTCCTCAGCATCACTATGGATTCAGGATAATTCCTGCCAATGGATATAGTTCAGAGAGGGACAAATGGCCATTCCCTTTGGAAGGAGCTGTGAATGTCAAAGCTTACATCACCAGTAACATTTTACTTATTTTTATTTTTTAAATGAATTCCATACCTTCAAACATTGTGTCTATGACACCACACAAAACAACAATTAATTCATTTTCTCACTCTTTCTATAATCAAAGGGGTGTGGTTGCCAATCAAAGCTGCAGGTCATCCTGAGATGATCACCATTAGCTGAATTAATATATTTTAAGACAAGAACTAGACACTTGGTTTCTTTATCTTTCAGATACTTCTTAGGAAAATTCATTATTTTCCATTAAAGATTTTGAAATACTTAAAACAGTTGTAAAAAATCCTTGTTCTTATTTCTAAAGACCTCTATGGATCCAGGTATTCCCACATCAGAAAATACTGTCCCAGAAGACTTATTTGAAGCAAAAAAGTAAAAACTGCAGCTGCATTTCAGACAGGAATATTGATACAGAATGATTGGTTCTGGGATAGAAGAGTGTACAGTTATTAGTCATCACAAAAAAAAGGACATTTATGATAGTTGGTGGCAAAGGGATAGATAAACTTGTCCCCAAATATTACTAAAGTATCATTCAGTACTGGATACAATGGAGCAATATTTATAAAATTCTGAAAGAAAAAAATGAAACAAAAATTGCCTTTTAGGCAATCACAAACAGGCTGGATCAAAATCAAGATTTTATTTATTTATTTGACAGGCAGAGATATAGCAAGAGAGGGAACATAAGCAGGGGGAGTGGGAGAGGGAGAAGCAGGCTTCCCGCTGAGGAGGGAGCCCGATGCAGGGCTCGATCCCAGGACCCTGAGATCATGATCTGAGCTGAAGGCAGATGCTTAATGACTGAGCCACCCAGGCACCCCAACAAACAGGCAGTTTAATAATAACAAATCAGTATATGAGCAAATTTCACTAAGAGTTAATCTAGGTACAATAATGGGAGAAATAGCTATCTAAACAACAGCCACCTTTCCTTTCTTATAGTTTTAAATTATCTAAAATTCAATCTCAGATGGATGGTGGACACAAATCCTGCATATAGAAATGGATTGATTGAGTGACCTTTCTACACATATGTCCAGCTCTTAAGAGTTTACTACATGACATTACATTCAATGTTTCAACTGAAAAGAAATTAGAATCCAAAGTGTACTATGGAGTTTCAAGGAGATGCCTTTTGACTATGATATAGAAGCTTCTAGCACATTGATTCTCCCATTGAACTAGAAAATCTAAGTAAAATACAGAAAAAAAAATATCTGTTTAAATAATCAAAGAGCTACTGAAGCAGTCAGGATTGAGAAGCCATGATCCTGGAAAGAAGGGAGGGCCATAAAAGTGAGCACAACATTCCACTTACTGATTTTCTCTTTGGAACAATTACCAATTCTAGGCTACAAAAACAAAGATCAAACTGTAGCTACACCAAAGTGGCCAGGTTCCCAGAAAATAGGGAGTTACAGAGACATGTGCCTGGCACTCCACATCAGTTTTCTCTGAGACATTTGTTGATTCCAAAACTTTGTGGGACTATATTCTTTGAAACCAAGCAAAAAGGAGGAAGAAAGCTGAAGTGATCTTTTGATAATCTTACCATCCTGGAAATATAAAAATTTAGGTTCAAAACTGACCAATGAGAGGCACCTGGGTGGCTCAGTCAGTTAAGCATCCGACTCTTGGTTTTGGCTCAGGGCATGATCTCGGAGTCATGAGATCAAGCCCTGACTCAGGCTCCATGCTCAGCACAGAGTCTGCTTCAGATTCTCTCTCCCTCTCCCTCTGCTTCTCTCCCCACTCACTCTCTCTCTCTCCCCCTCTCTCTCTCTCTCTATCTCTCTCTCAAGTAAATAAATACATACATAAAACCATTTTTAAAAATAACTGACCAATGAGGCAGGACACTAGTAAATATTCAGGTTTTAAGTTGGGACATCTAGAGAACAAGCCAGAAATAGAATCAACCTTACAAAGTCTGAACCCAGACAATATTTTGTTCAATTCTAGATTGGATCAAAGTAATATGCTTACACTCTGTCTTCCAGAAAAAGATAATTGACTCAAAGATTCTATACTATTTTAGAAAGTATGTCTATCATAAAATAAAAAAATTATCAAGTGCAGAAAGAAACAAGAAAAAGAGGGGGGAAATGTAATCAAATAGAAACAATCCCATAGGTTTAGGGTTATTTGACATTGGTTCTAAAATAACTATGATTAACATGTTCAGGAAAATAGACTAAATGAAATTCTTCCCACAGCTGAATACATTTTAAAGAATAAAATGTAAATTCTAGATCTGAAAAAACTTAGTAATTGATATTAAGGACTCAGTACATGCATGTAGCAGCAAATTAAACACATCTGAAGAGAGAATAACTGAACTGGAATATAGAACAGTAGACATACACAAAAAAAGCACACAGATTAAAATGAATGAAAAATACAGAAGGAAATGTAAGGGACACATGAAGTATAGTGAAAAGGTTGAATATACATGTAATTGAAAACAATGAAGGGAGAAGAGATGGAAAGGAACAAGAGCAAAATTTGAAGAGATAATGTCCAAGAATAATTTGAGGAAATAATTGACCAGGGTAAAAGCAAATACTGATAAAGATATCCAAACAAGATTCAAGAAGCTTTGCAAACCTTACACATAATAAATACAAAACAAATTATACCCCCAGAACATCATAAGCCAATTGCTAGTATAAAAGAAAAAGTCAAGTCTTTTCTTTTGTCTTTTTTTATTATTATTATGTTCAGTTAGCCAACATATAGTACATCATTAGTTTTTGATGTCGTGTTCAATGATTCATTAGTTGCATATAAAAGACAAGTCTTAAAAGAATCTAAAGAAGAAAAGATACATTACCTGAAAAGGAACAACAATAAGACTAACACTAATTCTATAGATAATGGAATCCAGGACAAAATGGTAAACTATTTTTAAATTTCAGAAAGAAAATAATTAGCAAACTTGAATTATATAACCACTGAAGATATCTTTTAAAAAGTAAAGGTAACTTCTGGGTGCCTGGGTGGCTCAGTTGGTTAAGCATGTGCTTTTAGCTCAGGTCATGATCCCAGGGCCCTGGGATCGAGCCCTGCATGCTTCTCCCTCTCCCTCTCCTGCTCCCCCTGCTGTGCTCTCTCTCTCTCTCTGTCTCTCTCTCTGTCAAATAAATAAATAAAATCTTTAAAAAATAAAAAATAAAAATAACTTCCACTTATGACTATGATGGGGTAACATGTTGGAGTAATGAGGAACCAAATTTGCTCTCCTACCTTAACATTTTTTTAAACTGGAAAAATTTGTATGAAATTATGGATTTCAGACACTGGACCATCAGCAGCTCAAGATAGCAATCCTGAAGAAATAAAGATGAATGAGCCAACCCCTATAATCACTGAAGTTACTTCCTGGAGGGTTTCCAGAGTATAGTGCAAGGAAGAAGAATCCAAGAGGAGCCTGATGAACTCCCTGAGTTAAGAAGACAACATTTTGAATTTAAAAAAGCCAAGGAAGCCAGAATTCACAGGCCAGAATATAGGAGAAAAGATTTCTGTACAGAGAGAGTTCTTGAGATCTGGAGGTTTCCCTCTATTCTTCAACTCAGTACTGATTGGCACATTTGTGTGAGGAAATTACCCAAAGCTAGGGGAACATCACCAGAAAAAAATAGATGTAAAATTGTTGAAGGTCATAAATGGTTAGAAACGGTTCACATTCATACAGCCTGAGTGGAGAAGCTTCATAATATATAGGATATTGTGTTGAGTACTCAGAAGAGTATTGCCTCAATATTAGGACAATAGTAGCCCCAGACTAAAGGCTCCTCCTGCCCTATCTAACAAAGTTTAAGTGAAAGGATATTGAAAGAGCTATTGTAATTATATTCTATGTGTTCAATAAGATAAAAGAATGAAATGAGTATGGTAAGGAGAGACATGGGAGTATTAAAGACCCAAATTGAACATCTGGAGATTAAAAAAAATACAACGTGTGAGAGGGAAAATATACAGGATGTGATTAACAGATTAGACTGAAGAAGAAAAATAAGTGCACTATCCAAAATGAAACACAGAAAAATAAAAGGACTGTAAAAATGAACATTGAGATGCGTGAAAACTTTAAGTAAAATAATATTGGAGTCCCAAAAGAAGGAAGGGCAAAAAAAAAAAAATTATTTGAATACATAGTGGCTGAATCTTTTCCAAATTTCACAAAAACTGTGAACTCATAGATCAAATAAATTCAACAAATCCCAAACACAGGAAGCATGAGGAAAAACAAGATGTAATGTAATCAAATTGCTTAAAGCCATTGATAAAGAAATAATCTTAAAATAAGCCATAGAACAGAAGACACATTATACACAGAAAAATAAATAGAATGACAGCAGAGTTATACTAAAAAATCATGCAAAAAATAAAATGTAGAACATAGCCATTTTTAAAAAAAGAAACAAAAATATAAGCCAGAAGACAGTGGAACATCTTTAAAGTACTTGGGGGAAAATCTAACCTACAGTTCTATACCAAGCAGTTATTTGTGAAAAATGAAGGTAAAATGAAGGCCTTTGAGACATACAAAAACTGAAAGAATTCCTCACCAGTAGACCAGCACTATAAGAAATGATAAAGGCAATCCTTCAGAAAGAATAAAAAGATACCAAATAGAAGTCTGAATCAATACAAAGGAATGAAGAAGGGGGTGGTAAAGATATGGGTAAAAATAAAAGATTTTTTCTTATTCTATAATCTATATAGAAGATAATTCACTGATTAAAGCAAAAAAAATAACAATATATTGTGGTGTTATAACATAAACAGGAGTAAAATATATTATGATGATAGCAAAAAGGCTAAAAGAAGGAGGAATGGAAGTGAGCAGTTGCAACTTTCTTTGCCAGATAAGTGGTATAATATTATTGAAGACTGACTGTTATAAGTGACAGATACATACTATAAACCCTAAAGCAGCCACTAAAATAACACAAAAAAGAGTTATAGTTAGTATGTCAACAAAGGAGATAAAATAGAATCATAGTACATTGTCAATTACTCTAACTGAAGGCAGAAATAGAGAGCAAGTTAAGAACAGATGGGACTAATAGGAAACAATTATCAAGATGGTAAATTTAAACATGAATGTATTAATAATTACATTAATCATAAATGGCCTAAACACCCCAATTTGAAGACAGAGACTGTCAGAGTAGATTTAAAAAATGAAAGAATACCCAACTATATTCTGTCTCAAAGAACCCTACTTTAAATTTAAAGCCACAAATGAGTTAACGTTAAATAATGGTCAAAGGAAATTTAAAAATATTTTGAACTGGACGGGAATGAAAATACAACATATTGTAATTTGTGGGAATCAACTATAACAGTGCTTAGAGGGAAATTTATAGCATTAAATGTTTATACAGAAAAGAAGTACTGAAATCTGAAATTATCTGAAATTAATAACCTAAGCTTACACTCTAAGAAGCTAGAAGAAAGAACAAATTACACCCAAAGGAAACAGAAGAAAAGAAATAAGTGCAGAAATCAATGAATTTGAAAACAGAACAATAATAGAGAAAATTAATTGTACCAAACCTTGTAAGAACCAATAAAACCAATAAATCTCTCACCGAATGTACTACGAAAAAGAGTGAAAGGGAAAAAAAATCACCTATATCAGGAATGAGAGGGGATATCACTACAGACTATAGAAACTGCAGGGTAATAAAAAGTAATCTGAGAATCATCTATGTCTGAAACAACAGGGGGCTTGTCAGTAATTTAGATTCCTAGACCCTACCCCAATCATAGTGAATTAGAATCTCAGAGTTAATATGTGGGTGAGGGAATGCTAGGGTTTTGTCTTTTTGCAAACAATTCAGATGACTGATGCAAAGTAAAGTCCAAGGTGCATTGCTTAAAAGTAGGGCCAACTAGTCCAAGCTTTATGACTTAGGAAGGTGGGGAAGGAAATTGTATTCTACTGACTTACATGAGAAGTCTAGATATACACTCTCTGGAAACAACTTGCCAGGCACTTTGTAAAGGGGCAGCTAATGGGAGGAGCAAAGGCATGCCCACAAATTCAAGATTCCCTCCATTTTTTTCTTTATGTTGCACATATGTTAAGGGTTAAGTTTAAACAGGAGGCATGTTCCCATGTCCATATCCCAAAGAAAAGTCTAAAATCATCTGCAAAGCCACAATGACATATTCCAGTAATAAATGTCTACAGGACCTTTTCTGAGTTCTGCCTGATTTCTAGATCTCTAGCTTTAACAACTTTTTCCCTTCTACTTAGAGAACAATTGAAAGCAAGGAAATAAGAACAATATTATGATATGGGATAAATATGAAATCTACTTAATATTTTTTTGTGTAAATCACTCATGAATCTACTTGACTCCCATTTGTGACCAGTGATTTTCAAAACTTCAAAAACAATGATACACTAGCTGCTCATGATACCATCATTGTAAGCTCACAACAGCCAGATACTGGACTATCTGTTGTGCAGACAAGGATATTCTGTGATCATAACCCACTTCCCAAATGCCAAGGCTTCCCACTGGCCCAGGCAGGCCAAAGTACTGGCAGGCTACAGCTTATTACATACTGTTTAAATAAAGATTTGCAAGGAAAATAAATTCACGGCAACATTCATTATTGATCATTCTCAAAACTGTCTGGAGAATTCCCCCAGAGGGCTTAAGAAAGAAATTAAACATTATTTTCCTGAGTTGTTTCCTGCTGTTTTTCCACTTCATTGGTTTTGCTCCCATAATTGTGTGTGTTCCTATAGCCACATAATGTTTTAATATAGCTGAATTATTGTGTACAACTTTGGGATCATATGTCAACAATTTGGATGTGAATAACTATAGTAATATGATATTATAATACTAATCAAGATAAGAATATATCCTTAGTGTCTTCTTTTTACTAGGATCTTTCAATTCTTTAACTCCTTTTAATCTGATCTAATGCTGCATCAAAATCTTCAAATAACTAAATCTAAATCTATTTCCCATTTCTCATTTTGTTTGACAAATATTAACCACTGCCTCATCTTTGAAGCTCTTTCCCCTATTGCTTTTCTTACTGTTGCTCTCTCTGCTTTTCTTCCTACTTCTCTGAGCTCACAGGCCCTTGTCACCATTTTCATGAGTTCTGAAAATCAGACATTTCTCAAAGTTCTAATCAGAGTTTTCTTATCTCATTCCAAAGACTGTCCTGAGCCTCTCACCTCCTTTCATGGTTTAAAATCCATCATGGTTTAATATCCATCAATGTATATATCTAGAATTTAGATCTTTGATGCAAGAGTCCAGGTGTAATGCCCCCATATCCCCAGTTTATTTTTCTAGTGTTTTTCCCCATTACTCTCTCACATACCCTATGTTCCAAACCAGTTGCTGTATGCATGATTCAGCCAATATTCCAGATGCTCTTTTATATCCATAGTTTTCACTATCTAGTCCTTCTGCCCAAAGTGCTTCAGTGGATCATATCAAGCAATATATTTTAAAAGACAAATGATCCATTATTCAAGGAAACTCAGGATGGTTCAACATAAGGAAATATAATATTAATATAATTTTGGATATCAAATATGACAAAGGAAACATATTTGAGGAAAATATATTTGATAAAATTTAAGTCATTCCTGATTTTTTAAATGCATAGAATACTAAAAATAAAATGCTAACTCCTTTAAATGAATAAAAACAAAAACCCTATCTCAAACTAATCATCACCAATCATTCATATTAATCAAACATTTGAATGATCCCTTTAAAAGTAAAATCTTTACAAAAATGCCCACTATTATCATCATTATTTAACATTTTTTTCTGAAAGTTCTATCCAAAGCAATAAGATAAGAAAAAGATACACAAAATACAAATTTAGTAAAGGAGAAGAAAAAAAGATTATTATATATACATTTTATGATTGTCTCCCTAAAAAAGGCTATCTGAAAATCTATTATAGCTAATAATAGCCATTTGTGAGATGCTCAAGTAATAAAAATTCAGAATTAATCACTTTTCTAAAGTAAAGCAATGATCAGTTAGGAAATATAACCAATAATATACACAAAATGACCAGGATCCATTAGGGTAAAAAGAAAATTCCAGACAGAAACCTATAAACATGTAATTTCCATTTACTCAGATATAAAGATATTTATACTATGATTGCTTCTCCATTTATTTATTTACATCATTATTACAATCTTTTAATTAAAAAATGCAGTAAATAAAAAGAAGGGGGGATACTGGTTAGTGTTCTTAACTAACTCATGGATATTTTGGCATAACTAGTGGCTGAAAAGATGGAATTTTCTTCCAATTTAGTAATCCTCTTAATAAAAGTTTAGGAAACAAATGATGTACTGCACATGCCATATGTTAAACTAAGAATGATAAAGATCTAAATGCATTAAACAAAAAACTTTTGCTTTTCAAAAAAAAAATGCAGTAAATAATCAAGGAGTTTCACAAATGTTTTGCATTAAGAGGGTTTATTCTGATGAGAAAATGACAACTGTTTTAGATTAGATGACAAATTTAAAACTAATGAATTATATACTTTACAAGAGTGAATTTATGATATATTAATTATATCTCAATAAAAATTTAAAACAGTAATGCCTTTAGAGAAGTGACAACTCATCCTGACACAGGATTATGCTTACCTTCACATGGTGTTTGAATGTGTCTATGTGGAAACACAGACATAGACACACTGTTACAAATATATAAATAAAAACAACACTGCTTCCAAACTCATTACTGAAAATCATGAGATCTTCAACTTCCTTACAACTTTCCATGGTGCCCAGTGGAATTCCAGATTGCTTTACAACTTCTCCTGTATCTTCATTACACATGTTTACACGCCATGCTCATTGGAATGGGAAGGTGCACACTAGTACCACTAATCTGTATGCTGGTAGTGCATTATTTATGGTTTGTCCTATTTTGCAGACCAGGGAACATAGGCTCTGAGAAAGTAAGGGATGTTTCCAAGTTCATAATAATAGCAGTCTCCATACCTGGGTCCATACCAGGTCTCTAGACTGCATGCCAAGAGGGGCAGCCCCAGGGCTGAGAACGAGAGCTCCTGGTTTTCTTACCACGGTAAGGCCAGCCTGTCAAGTCTCCCTCATCCCACATGGCTCTAGGATGTGACCCCCTCACCTCCCAGGAGTTGCCATGGTGGAGGAAAGGACTATACTGTCCGCATTTCTCACCTTCTAGTGGTATTTACCACAGATGCCTCAAGGATGAGAATTACCTTGGGAGCTACCCAACCCCTCCAAGTCCCACTGAACTAGAAACTCAAAGCAAGGAGAACTTCTATTTTAAAGACCCTCCACAGGTACTTCTAATGAGGCAAATTTGAGAAACACTTCATTGCTTCATTTGATTCTCACAGCCACACTATTAGCACTATCTCTATAGAATTCATGATTTCAAAATCTCATAGAAATCCATATAACAGAGAAATTAGCAAAGTAATTTGGAACATGGACTTAATTTTCAGTGATTATTTGTGGGGAGTAAGGCCTGAGACACACCCTGAGGAGGCCAGTAGTGACTGATATAAGATTCCTGAGAAATGATTGAACTTAATAAACAAAGAGAAGCAAATGTCGACAGGGTAACTTTGGGTGGGGGGGGGCATATCTAATTAACAATTATCTTAAACTGGCATTGGTCAGGGCTTAGGAAATGGCCACTTTGAAGGGAGAGAAAAATTCATTAAACTTTCTTCAGTAAATCAGTCCTTTCTCATCTAGGTGGGTATCCTCAGGAATAATCACACAAGTGTGCAAAAGTGAATTTTCAACCCATCTAATGCTGCAGTGCTGACAGTAGTAGAAAGCTACAGGCAATCCAGCCGTCCCACAGCAGAGGATGAGGAGACTAAATTACTGAGAGAATTCACAGAAAAACACACTGTGGAACTATGTGAGATGTGAATCTGTGTCCATGAACTCAAAAAAAAAATGAACATAATGTACAGTTATGTGAGAAAAGGTTGCAAACAATATTTAGATGGGTCCTTTTGGTTTCAAATAATTACATATATTTTAAATAATTATATATATTTCTGTTTTAAATAATTACATAATATAACATATATATACATAATATAACACACACACACACACACACACACAACTCATGGAAGCAAAGATTTAAGTGGGTGAATACCAAACTACTAATAGTAGTAATAATGGTTGTCTTTGGGTTGCTTTTCTTTCTTTCTTTCTCTTTCTCTTTCTTTCTTTCTTTTTCTCTTCCTTCCTTCCTTTTTCTTTCTTTCTTTCTTTTCTTTCTTTCTTTCTTTCTTTCTTTCTTTCTTTCTTTCTTTCTTTCTTTCTTTCTTTCTTTCTTTCTTTTTTCTTTCTTTCTCTCCCTCCCTCCTTCCTTCCTTCCTTCTTTCCTTCCTTCTTTCCTTCTGCTCTGCTTTGCTCTGATTTTTTGCCTGTCTGTATTTTTTAATGTTTCCAGGATTATTTTTCAATTTATACCATAAATATATGTATATCATATGAGCTTCCCAGAACCTTTTGCAGCTCTTGGGAAAGGCCATGCTGACCAGCAGGCAGGCAACGGTGGAAGACAAAGACATACAGCATCACTCTGAGCATTGGCCTGGGATGATCCTGGTCTCCTCTCCAGCTTCTGCTCACAGAGAGGCGAGGCTGGCTCAGGCCCCGACGGTGACGCCTATGACGGCGACAGGGAGGTGTGCGGAGCCGGGCTCAGGCTGTGCCAGCTTTCGCTAATCCTCTGCAGTATGGTTCGCTGCTAATTTGTCATGGCACATATTTGCCTTATGTCTAATTAGCATCAAATTGCAAACTGCTATTTGCTAACAATTTGTTGCATCAATCTGCTTGAAAATCTATAGTTTGGAATTGGATTGCAACTTGCCCTGTCTATCAAAATTCTCGTTCACACATACACAAAATAACTTCCCCTTCCCGCCAAAAACGTCGCAATGTTTGTAGTAGCACAAAAGGAGAGCGATGTGGGTTTTTTCTTTTCTTTTTTCTTTTTTTTTTTTTTTTTCCAAAGAAAGAAGTATAACCATGGGGTGCTTCCATTTGAATGTCCTGGCTTTGATTTTCCTTGGCCTTGGGAAGATGGCTGGATGGTGCTCATACTCAGAGAGAGTGCTGGTCCAGGCTTTTCTTTGAGACTTTTCAGGAAAATCAAGACACATAAAAAGACCATAAACCCAGTCCTCAATCCCAGAAATAGGACCCCCAGGTCAAGTTGTGCAAGGAAAATTCTGAGTTCTCTCAAACCCATGCCTCCAATCAGCCCTGCTGAGGGGTATAGCCTCCCCCAACAGCATTTCCCAGGCATTCACCCATCTAATGCTAGCAGCCACCCAAGGAAGTCAGAGTTAATATTTTCTTTATTTACAAACAGTGGCACTGAGGCTGAGAAGATGAATGTCACATGTGTGCAGGTGGCATAGCAGGAACTGAAAGCCAGCCAATGATATTTCATGGTCTAGCTGACCCTCTAAATACCAAAAATAGACAGTGGGAATAATGATGATGATGATAAAAATTATGAAATAAAATTTGAATGAAAAAATAATGAAGTAAGAAGGAAATAATATCTAAGAATTGCATCTCATTCAGAAGTTTAGCCTTGTAGAAGCTGGTGCAGCCACTCTGGAAAACAGTATGGAGGTTCCTCAAAAAGTTGAAAATAGAGCTACCATACAATCCAGCAATTGCACTACTGGGTATTTACCCCAAAGATACAAATGTAGGGATCCAAAGGGGTATGTGAACCCCAATGTTTATAGCAGCAATGTCCACAATAGCCAAACTGTGGAAAGAGCCAAGATGTCCATCAACAGATGAATGGATAAAGATGTGGTATATATATACAATGGAATATTATGCAGCCATCAAAAGGAATGAGATCTTGCCATTTGCAATGACGTGGATGGAACTGGAGGGTATTACACTGAGCAAAATAAGTCAATCAGAGAAAGACGTGTATCATATGACCTCACTGATATGAGGAATTCTTAATCTCAGGAAACAAACTGAGGGTTGCTGGAGTGGTGGGGGTGGGAGGGATGGGGTGGCTGGGTGATAGACACTGGGGAGGGTATGTGCTATGGTCAGCGCTGTGAATTGTGTAAGATTGTTGAATCACAGACCTGTACCTCTGAAACAAATAATACATTATATGTTAAAAAAAGAAGAAGAAGAAGAAGATAGCAAGAGGGGAATAATGAAGCGGGGGAATCAGAGGGGGAGATGAACCATGAGAGACAACGGACTCTGAAAAACAAACTGAGGGTTCTAGAGGGGAGGGGGTGGGAGGACGGGTTAGCCTGGTGATGGGTATTAAGGAGGGCACGTTCTGCATGGAGCACTGGGTGTTATACGCAATCAATGAATCATGGAACACTACATCAAAAACTAATGACGTAATGTATGGTTATTAACATAACATAATAATAAAAAAAATGTATTGGAGGGGCGCCTGGGTTGCTCAGTCGTTAAGCATCTGCCTTCGGCTCAGGTCTTGATCCTGGGGTCCTGGGATCGAGCCCCGCATCAGGCTCCCTGCTCTGCAGGAAGCCTGCTTCTCCCTCTCCCACTTGCCCTGCTTGTGTTCCCTCTCTCACTGTGTCTCTCTCTGTCAAATAAATTTTTTTAAAAAATCCTTAAAATAAAAATAAAAATGTATTGAAAAAAAAGTTTAGCCTTGTAGAGACAAAACATCTAGTTGGGTATTTGACATGTTGGGTTGGAAACATGCCCCATGACAGACTGAGGAGTCAGGCCTTCAGACTCTCCTCATGGTCTTAAAAGCCACCCCTGGTGGTCCAATTAGAATGAAGAACTACAATCTCCATACTGGCAGGAGGGATGATTTCTGTGGAGGCCAAGGAGAGTCAAAAGTGCCATTGGGTCGGAGATCTTCCCTGGTTGCCAGAAAGAAGTAGAAATTCCCAGCACAGGGAGGCTGCTACTCCACTGCAGGGCACAAGCAAGATAGTTGGGACCTCCTCAGCCCAGAATGCAATTCGCTAAAAATGCTCCCTTGGTTAGAATTCCTTAACTTTGGAAGTGACTCAGGGGCCAGAGGCTCTCCTGGTGTATCCTTCCTGTTCTTAGCATCCCTGTTGGGGATTCCAAACCCATGTTTTGGAAAAAAACTCCATGCTAAACAGCATGAACACTCCTCAAAAAATTAAAAATAGAACCACCATACAATCCAGCAATTCCACTTCTGGGTATATAGTCAAGGAAAGTGAAAACAGGATCTCAAGGAGGTATGAGCACCCCCACATTCACTGCAGCATTGTTCACAGTAGCCAAGATGTGGAAACAACTTAAGTGTCTGTCAACTGATGTATGGATAAAGAAGATGTAGTATGCGCATATACATACAGTGAAATATTATTCAGCCATAAAAAAGAAGGAAGTCCTCTCATTTCTACAACATGGATGGACCTGGAGGACATTATGCTAAATGAGGTAAGTCAGAAAGAGAAAGATAAATACTGTATGATATCACTTACATGTAGAAACTAACAAAGCAGAACTCAGAGCAACAGAGATTAAAGTGGTGGTTGCCAGAGTCTAGGGGCAGGGGCTGGGGAATGGGGAGATGTTGATCAAAGGGTCCAAACTTTCAGATATAAGATTAACAATTCAGAGGAGCTGGGGCACCTGGGTGGGTCATTTCGTTAAGCGTCCAACTCTTGGTTTGGGCTCAGGTCATGATCTCAGGGTTGTGAGATCAAGTCCCCTATTGGGCTCCATGCCCAGCAGGGAGTCTGCTTGAGATTCTCTCACTTCCTCTCCCTCTGTCCCTCCCCCACCCTCTCTTTCTCAAATAAATAAATAAATAAATCTTAAAAAAAATTCTGAGGAGCTAATATACAACATGGTGATTATAGCTAATAATACCGTATTATATACTTGATAGTTGCTAAGATAGTAGATCTTAAATGTTCTCACCACAAAAAGAAGTGCCAATTATGTGATGGGATGGACGTGTTAGCTAATGCTATGGAGGTCATCATTTTGCAATATGTATGTGTATCAAATCAACATGCTGTACACCTTAAACTTATACAATGTTATACATCAATTACACCTCAATAAAGCCCTCTTTGCTGATTTTTAAATAATACTAGTTACTCTTACTGTTATTATAGTCAAAACCTCTATTTTTGTAGCTTCTCCTTGGAATTGCTAGGGATAGAGATAAAAAAATTATCTAAGAGGACCTTCGGAGAAGGAGCTAGAGAAATAACAAAGATCTCTGTAAACTGACAAAATAGTTCTCTACACCTGTGAATACAGTCTAGAGTAGTCAGTTTGATGTGCAGGACGGACATTCCTTCAACAAGTGCTCATAAAAGACCTTCCAGGTGCCATGACCTATCATAGGTGCTGGGATGGGAGCCGAACAAGATGACCCCAGGCATGGCAGAGCAAAAGATCCAGATGCACAAGAAAGTGGCTACTCACAGCAATGAGACAAGTTCTTGGCAAAACAAACTAGTGAACATACATCAGTCTGCGTCAAACAAAGAGAGAAGGCTCCCTGTGCAAAAAGATGCATGAATGGAACAGAAGGAACAGAGGACCCTTCCAGACAGAGGGAGGAACAGGTGCAAAGACCCAGAGATGAGTGTGTACTTCAACTCTTCTGAGAAGCCAGAGCATTGCAAGTAACAGAGGTCAGCCCATGGGCTTTGGCAAGCTAAGCACCATCGAAAAGTTCTCAGGTTCCTTTCCATCATTTGTGGAAAACCAGTGTTAGGATGCCTACCGAGGAAGTCCTTTTCCACTCTTCCTTGACAATCAGTTTGCCACCATTTCTCCCCTAGGCTCATTGAAGGAACTGGGCAAAGTGAAGGAAAATTCTGAGCTGATTCATTCAGACATAGAAGCAAGTTAAGAAGCTTTCTTTCTTCACATGTGCTCTTGGAATGACTCTTTCACTCCATAAGACTTTAAATGACTGCCCATGCCAGGATCCACATAGAAATAATGCTACTAGTTGTTATATAGGTGCACATTTTTCTATATTTGGACTGGAAGGAAGCCAGAGACTGCATAGATCTGCAACCAACACAGAAGTACACTGGGGAATAAAATCAAAAGGTGCCCAGGAAAAACAAATAATCCCTAAATAATTGCTTCTGGGAGGGAGAACGGACATGTACTCTAAAGAACTGTGCTCAGGGATTGTGTTCAAGTCAACTTAGATAAGCTTTCAAGCATCCACCACTATGTACAAACACACACGCTCCAGATCTAGAAGAAAAGGCAGGGAATTTGGGGTCACTGAGGACCCAGGAAGGACAGTCAGATCAAGAGGACAAGTCTGTCCAGAGGTCAGAGACAGCAGTCTCCCCAGGATGCAGAGGCCACCCTCTCTCAACCTGCCATGGAAGCTCCATACCAGGTAAAGCCCTTCCTCACCAACCACAGCAGAAAAGCGACACCAGCCATCCACCAAGACCAAGACGTGGCCCCATTGGCCAAGGTGGCATCGGGGAAGGCAAAGCCATTGTGTACTTTAACGAAAACCTAAGTAATCTCTTAGGATTCAGTTTAAGTCAGATATCAAAACAAAAGAGCTCCTACGGAGCCAGGGGTACAAGTCTTCCGATTCCCCCACTGGTCTGGAGAATCTACGGTAGAGCCCCCACCTCCCACTCACCCCACTTCCTGGAGGAGTAGATACATTTCCTGTACCTGTGCATTCTGCTTCTGGGTGAGCAAAAACCCAAGGTTTGGAGCAACAATAGGTGATTTCCTGCCACCTGTGGCCCTTAGGAGACATGTGACATTACTGGAAGGGACAAGCTCAATCATAGGTGTGCAGTGATCCCCCTAGAGTCTCCTCCACATCAGTTCTGTGCGAGCCGGCTCAGGATCTCTGCATGCCACGGCAGGCCACTCTCGCATCTCTTATGCAGCATGCTGGTCTTTAACCTTTTTGGTAGCTCGGAGACATGTCTGGAACTTCCACAAGGCTCATGTCAAAATGCCGGGCTGCTAACTATTAAACTTTATTTTGATGTCTTGCTTTTCGGGAATAATTACTCTGTACCTAAAATGTTGGCCTATTTACTGCTTGTGCAAAAAGATGACAATAAGATCAATGTTGCACAACTCTTCAAAGTCCATCCAAGTCTTTTGCAATGTTAATGGATCCGTGGGTCTAAGAGGTGTGAGCTCATGCTGGCCTAAGTGGATGCCCGGCTCCAGCGAGGGAGCCTTCTTTCTCTTATTGGCCTGCTCATCCCCGTCTGCCAAATTCATTCATTCTAAAAAGCTGGCTCAGACCCTGGGGTGAGAGCAGGGGTGGGATGGGGACAGAATTGGTGAAAGCAGACTGACAAGTACATGATATCACAAGCCTGTGAGCTGGTAGGCACTTACAGGGACTGACAAATCCAACCCCATTCTCTAGAGACAAGGACACAGATCCAGAGAGGGGGTGTGGTCCACCCAAGGCCCTACAGCTAAAAAGCTGTGAAGCCAGACCCAGGATCATGTCCTCAGGTTCCTGGTCTGAAATTATACCCACACTCTGCTCTTGGAGAGGAATCATTGTTTTGTCTTGTAGCATTCCCTCTTAGAACATAGACATGGCTCAGTTGGTTAAACGTCCAACTCTTGGTGTCGGCTCAGGTCATGATCTCAGGGTCGTGAGATCGAGCCCCGAGTCAGGCTCCACACTCAGTCTGGAGTCTGCTTGAGATTCTCTCTCTCCCTCTGCCCTTCCCCTGCTTGCATGCTCTCTCTCTCTCTCTCTCACTCTCTTTCTCTCAAATAAATAAATAAATCTTAAGAAACAAAAAAAAAGAACATGGACATATCTAAAGCAATGTGACCTCTTCCACAAGGAGGGCAGGCTCTACTGTGTCTCCTGGTCATACAGGTTAATAAGGTTTGAGCAAGGCTTCCATGCTCAGAGACGTTTCAGGAAGGCTCTATAAAAATGTCCCTTCTGTGCAGTGTGTAGTGATAGATTCAAGGTTCTAAGAAGTCTTTCAGTCTACAGCATGTCTAGAGTGTGAGCAAGGCATCTTGGTGAGGGGGCAGGTGCCAAGCATGGGCTGGAGAATTCAGCTCACGGAGCACTGCATAGTCACTATTCACCAGCGTCACACTGAGTTGGTGATGGCCGTGGAGTGGCAGGAACTGATGTGGGAAAGGCTCTGTGGAATTAAGTCAGGTGAGGACAAGGAATAGGAGGAGAGTGGTGCAAACGGACCTCACTGCGTCATCCAAGGCCACCGCGGGGGGCCCAGGGCAGCCGGGGCTGTCTTATCGCAGTGGGTGGCTGGGGCGAGAGTGGGCTGCATGGAAGCCAGGAGAAGGGACAAGGAGTGGAGAGAGATGCAGCAGGGGCTGTGGCGGAGCGGTCCCCCGGTCTGTCCCCTGTAGGGTCCCAGCTGACTCAGGACGCCTCAAGGGACAGTGGAAGGCAGAGGATGGGGCACAAAAGGCCATTTGAAAGGACCAGCACCCCCCGTCCCTGGGACGGGTGCAGCAGTCAGTCTGAGCAACCCCCACGGGGCTGGTTCTGAGGCAGCTCTGTCGAGGCAGAGGCCCTAATGGCCCTTGTTGTGACCACAGCGCTCATGGGGATGACGTGGGGATGGTCACCGTGCAGCAGGCTGTGTGCCAACGGAATGCACCCTCTCTAGGTACTAAATTCACACACAGAGGGATGCCTCGGTGGCTCAGTCGGTTAAGCATCTGCCTTCAGCTCAGGTCATGATCCCAGGGTCCTGGGATCGAGCCCCACATCAGGCTCCTTGCTCAGTGGGGAGCCTGCTTCTCCCTCTGCCTGCCACTCCCCCTGCTTGTGCGTGCTCTCTTGGTCTCTCTCTGACAAACAAATAAATAAAATATTTAAAAAATAATAAATAAACATTAAAAAAATAAAAATAAATTCACACACAGAGGCCAACGCCCTGGGAGGACGGACACACCTGGGGTCTCGCGGAGGTGACCTTGTGCTTTCAGTTTGTTTTCCATGCCAGCAATTTGATGCTTCTTGTGGGTGCATCGAGGGAACAGGCTGGCGATTTTCAGAAAGAGTTTCTTTCCCAGGCCATGCCCTGAACATTCCCCTCACCCATACCCCCAGACCTTCCCCAACCAGAAGTCCGTCTGCTGCTCACTCGCCTTGGCTGTGGGGTCTTCCAGCAGCCTTTCCCATTAGCTGGCTCTGTGGATGCTCCCTGGGAAGTGTGATTCCACATCTAAGAGATAGCTGTTGAACCCCACCTTTTGTTTTCGGTCCCTCAAGCAAATGCATACAGATGCAAAGGTCCCCCAATGCTGGGGTGTTTAACAATTTTTGAGGGGAAAACCACACAGCTTGCTGAAATTTATCATGATGCCTGCTCCCTAGGTTCCCTTCTCTTTTACTCAGAAAAACTCAATTGAATCAGGGAGGCATGATTCCCGTTAGAGAAATCATTTCTCCTTTCCTCTGGTGAGTTAGATTTGTTTAGGTGTTCACTGATCCTGTACTTGATTAATCACCCCTGCTGCCTTTTCCCAGCTCCCTAGTGGGGCCGTGGAACTTGCTGGGCTCCAGAAAGTCATGAGGGTCCTCTAGTCCCATGGCCCTGAGGGGGTTCGCTTCACCTTTGGACCCACACAACACCATTTCCCATTTGTATTTCTCCAAAGCTCCCCAGTAAGAATGAACCCGTCCTAAATACTTGTTTTGGACTCCTCTGCAAACATCCCCCCCACCCCCACAACATGCATGCTCAGCCACATGTGAACTAATCCCTCCCACCTGCTCTCCTCAAGTGGAACTGGATGAAGGAGACTCTTTGGGGAAAGCAGGGAGAGAGCCCACTAGGACCAACAAGAAGAGGTGGGCGCCTCAAGTAAGACAGTGAGATTTGAGTCCAAGACGGTAGGAATGAGAGATGGGATGGAGAAGTAGTAAGAGGCGAGTGAAATGCGTATTTCATGAGGGAGAGAGTGGAGCTTTCCATTGCTCCCGCGGTGGGTCCCAGATCTGGGCATCCATCACCAGGTGCCTGATGGAGAAACTCTGTCCCCTTACCTATGACCAGCAGCGATGTTTTTCCAGCGATTCCACAGGAGTCAAAAACCCAACAATGCGCATCGCGGGCGCTGTAAAGGGAGCATGCTGCTCGTGTCTGTGACCACTGTATGCAAAGCTTGGCATTAGTCACAGCCAGGCCGGCTGTGACAGGCCTGAAGTGAGGGAGATTAATGCGAGGCTGGGGCACTTTATTATTGTCATTCTGTTCTTTCAGACTCTGCCTCTGACTTTCAATTTTGCTCCAGAATTAATTGTCTGCTCCCTGCAGTATGACTGATGGAGAAGGATACGCGTAGCCCAGGCACCTGGCTCTGGCCTTGACAGTCTAAGCCCCGGAGCGGGATGTATTGTATGCGGTCAGAGCAGGAGACAGACGGGCATCTCTCAAAGAATCGGCCCGCACCACACCTGCCTTCAATCAGACGTGACCGAAGACCATCCTTTGCTAAGAATCATCTCTGCTTGTAGAGTCCCTAAAAACATGCCCATGCTCCTATTAAGGACTCAACCTGGAGACCAGAGCTCAGTTGGTTGGAGAAGTCCTTCCCAGCCCTTCGGTTCTCTGATTTTCTTCCTGTCTCCGGTTCTGGGCAATAAATTCGGAGTGCAGCCTCCCAGGTCCCAGCCTTCCCAGATGTGAGCATTTTTTGTGAGCACATTACATACAGCGTCCCTGACAATAAGAAGGCAGAGTTGCTGCCAGTTTCCAGTTGAGTTAAATATTCACCTCCCTTCCCGTTATCCCGCCTCATCTTCCCTCATCTCAAAAAGAAAAAAAGTCAAAAAAATTCTTAAACATTTAAACTAAAAAGCCTCTCTCAATATAAAATCCGGAAAGAAGTCTCCAACCAAATAGCCATGTTCTCTGCTTTTGAATGATTTGAGAGTCCAAGACAGGGCTGTTGAGTGGGGAAATGAATGGATGAATTCATGCAAAGTGGTAATCCTAAACAGAATGAAACAGAGAGAGGCATATTTTGTTTTTATAAATGAAGAAAAATCCTTCCGAGTCATTTTTCAAGCCAAGTTCAGACGCTAGCCATTATTCTAGACCAGCAAGCCTCATTCCCACTGCAGACGTGTCCATGAAAACTTGGGTGTGATTCTTTTTTTATGTAAAAGGAACCCCACTTTCGATGTTTATGGACTTTGCAGGGGGGAAGGGAAGTCTTTGTGAAATATATTTGCAACGTTCACCTCCATGCTCTGGTCTAGGTGTGTGTGTGGTTGGGACTGATTTTCCACCTGAGGTCTAGATGTGACTGTTTCAATGCATGCTATGCACAGGTTTTCCTGGCCCTCCCCAAATAAAGTTTTATTAAAGGGACATCTGGCATTTCCGAGGGACCTCTTCCTCAAAACCAGATCAGACTGACACCTGACAGGAGGAAAAAACAGCCAATAAGGGAAAGGCAGGTGTCGATGAGCTGAGAAGCGTTTTAAAGCCTGGTTTTCCGTAGAACCTCCAGGAGTTCCTTCTAAATACGCTGCCTGACTGTAACCTGCAATAAATTATTACAGCTTTAACTCATCTGGTACTTTCATACGATTACGGTATTATGTTAAAGGGTACAGAAATATATAATATGCTCAACCGTCTCCATGGTTGATACCAGAGGGAATATTACCACCACTCAGTGAAGAAGATCCAACCTCATTACATTAATGATTTATCACAATGGGAAAATGTGAAAAGTAACTAGTTGCTTTTATGAAAAGAGGCAGCTTTTCCCACTGGCAACTCCTGCAGGCTCTCACAGAAGAAGGATTTAGAAGGGGGTCCAGACGGCCACACTCTCCCACCCCCTTCCGGAGCTCCCTCTGCAACCTTAAGGAGAAGGTGCGCAAGCAAACGTTGGAATATCCTTCAAACTTGACATTAAGTATTCAAATGTTACTTAAGCAAAGTGTGAGCAATTAAATTAATCAATCTTCCCAGCCATGTACAGAACAGATGTTCAATAAATCCTCTTTGCTTACAGTGAGGTGGGGGAGAGTCCACTTTTAACTGTCCTTCAGCAATGACACGGTTCAGGCATCCTCTGCCAGCCTCCTGGGCCACCGGCAGGCACTTCTGCTGTGCTTTCCTTTATTATAAATAACAACAGGCCACCTGGCCTACCTGAGCTACCTGGGAGCCTCAAGTTTAATGATCCTTCCGACGAGAGGCTCCACTCTCGCCCGATCCCGGGTAATGGGGCTGATGGGAGAGGCAACAGAGTGACGGCTGGCAGTGACGGATGACTTCTGGCCATCTTGTGTGGCTGACAAGCGGTGAATATGGGCCAGTGTTGCAGAAAGGTCAGGATCAAAGTATTTGCATGACCTTCAAAGTTTCTCCGGGAAAAAAAAACAAGCAAACGAGCCCAAACCACAGAGATTTCCAACAAGGGTGCAAACTCCAGCTTTGCCCCGAGAAAGTCCGGCTCATTCTCAGGGCCAGAAAAACAAGCAGCCTCCATCAGAAGCTGTGGCTTTGATGGGACTGCTGGGAAGCCAGACACCGGGGAGCAGGGGCTTTGTTTTCTTGGCATGGATAGTTCCCAGTGAGTAACTTCATCCCCGGGCTTCTGGGGACAGAAAGGGGAGCCACTCAGGAGTAATTCTTCCTGCAACCCCCAGGTGATCATCCTGAGTCTCCATGTCACCCTATCGCATCCCCCAAACCCCGATGTGGTCCTCTCAACCTCCACTCTGCTGCCGAGGGAGCTGACCTGCATGCAATTCAATGAAGAGTTCAAGCCACAAATGTGCCAACTTGCCAAAGATGTCAAGACCTGACCTGTCCACTGTGGCTTCTCTAACTAAACCCATTGTCCTAAAGGGGAGTACGGGGAGGCACTCAGCCCCAGTCCCACAGTGCCGCCCCCCCCTCCCCAGGCTAGGACACACCCCAGCCTGAAGCCCCTGACCACCACCCGCTGCAACCCTCAAGGCCACTGACATTCAGAAGTGGCGGTTACAATGTCTGCCCTACAGATATATAACTTCAACCTTTTGAAGGCTGCTTTTCCATATATGGACTTTATCCACATTTTAATGAGGCTTTAAAACCTCCAAGATTAAGCTGGTATTTTATGTAGAACTGCCTGCTTTTTATGATATCCTGACATGTTGTACAACACTTGGCGACTATATTGATTCTTATAAATTCAGCATCTATATATATTCATGAAAAGTACCTTTTCTCCCCATTCGGGCCACGAGATGATCCAGACACACATTTCTCTGAGTGGAGACAATAAAAACTGCAATTGTCATGGTTTTGAGCGTACACAATGTTTCAGTGTTTTCAAATTAAACCCCTTTTACCATCTGCTTGAAAAGTCCTCGGTGAGGAAATGACAGCGCTTTTCCAGGTATCTGATGGTGTAAGTGCCCCTGTTTCTCCTTCAGGTGGGCCTGTTAAAAATCCTGCGGGGCCCAGCGAGGGTTTCCTCCCACGTGGGACGTTATACATCCTCATGCCCTCATGTTTGCCCGACCACAGAGACCAGCCTCCCCGTGTTTCTCTGTGCCATTTCATGCTTTTAATCTGAAACAAATGATTGCAGGGGGGAGAAAAAGCATTATCACCTTGGCGAAGCATCAGGAGTATAAAAAAAAAAAAAGAAGAAGAAGAAGAAGAAAGGGACTATGGGCAAATTCATCTTCAGCTGCTACAATCAATCTCTCACCTAAAGAAATACACAATAACTAGGCGGGAAAGAGCCAAGATTTATGACTTAGAAACATCTACACTGACCAGCATATACCTAGTCTTCTTGGCTCCCTCCCTACCCGAATGGCTCTCTCTAACAGTTACAATGATAAACTGTCTCTCCCTACTGTTTTACAAGTACATTAGCTTTATTTAATGAGATCTCAGAGTAATTTAACAGATGTATATAGGACATAAGACTAGGAAAACTCTTGCTACTTGGATACTTTTGCCAAGGTATTCTAGGACGGCTAATCTGAGGTGTAGCTTTATGTTCTTTGTAAAAGTATTATTCAGATTTTCGGGAGGCATTTAAAAATGATTTTAATAGAAATATAATATTATAATCAACGAGGAGAGAGCCACTTGCCACATGCACTTGCTTTCAGCCCATCAAAAGCCAGGGTAAATGGGCTTTCAGAAATCACGGGGACTCACTTACATATTGAATTGTCATGAGGAATGTCACTGTCAGAAATTAATAAATTTGTAAAAAGTCTTCCATTCACCCACCTCCCAGAAGGAGTAGGGAGATACTCGGGTGTGAGGAAAGGAGAGAGGGCAGGCAAAGGGAGCAAGAGGAACACCTTCTGAGGGAGCCATGAGGCTCGGCCAATGTCACCCTCTCTCGAGGGGGGAGGGGAGCCAGGCTGCTGGAGATGTCCCTGTCACCCCGTACCTGCATGTGTGCCAGGACTCCCCCTTCCTAGCCAGCCCCTCTCTTCCTTCCCTGACATGCCGTACCACTCAGGGCTCTGGTAGCTGTTAATGGAGAAATGGCAGTGGTATTCACTTTTTAAAAATTACTTTAATAAACTGCCAATTAATAAGCAAGAAGAGAAGACACAGGAAATTACCTGATTGTGCTTAAAATAAAATTAAAGGTGGAGGGGAACTTTTTTCCTCTTCATTTTTCCAAAAGCACAGGGATCATGCTCTCACACACCAGGTTGCAATATTCTGAACCAAAACCTCCTGAGACAAAATCCATACAGCATGGCACCACATACTCATCTCAGTTTCAAGCCACACTCAGTTTCAAAGTGGAATATTCGGTTTGCTCAATGATTGTAAAAAAAAAAAAAAGAGAGAGTAAACAAAACAGAACCAAAAAAAAAAAGAAGGCAACTTTTTCTTTTAAAAACAAAAGATCATCTTATTAAACTATCAGTTGCCTTTTGTTGAAACATTTTATTTTTTTAAATCCTTTAAATTATTTGTAACAGTCTAGTTGACAGTTCTGCAAGTGCTCCGTGCCCCTCTCCTGGGAGGCTGGTACAGTCCCTCACAGATGGAGTCCCTCCTAGCACACTTTTACATGGGGTCGCTTCTAAAGGCACAAAACAGGACAGCAGGTGGGTGTGGATTAAAGCATATGCTACATGGGTCTCAGCTCAAGGTAAACATATCTAGTGGCATTCTCTATAATATATAATATTTTTTACCGTGCTAATGGCTCCTTATGAATAATTTAGGAAATCCAATGTGGTCTTTTTAAAATATAGTATTCGTGGTGAGCATAAAAATTCAGCCACATGAAAGGTTATGGGACTTAGTGGTCACCCTTTGAAAATGCAACAAGAAATCACAACACACCAGCTCACTTTGGGGGTGTGGGGCTTGGAAAAGAAGGGGAAGAGGGAGAGATGGGGGGACAAGTTAAGGGGGCAGAGCACACCAATTGGGGTAAGCATAAATCTGTTGCATGAAATTTCATTTCTTGAGAGCTATACATCAAGTTGTATTTGTTTAATGAGGTTGGCACCAGAAAGATGTATAGAACATGTCAGACACCCGGTACCAATGCGTAGTGGGCTAAAGATAACATCTCAGGCTCTGACCACTCACTTAGTCTTCCAGCCAGCTTCTCTATCTGGTGGTTCTTTGGGGAATAATAAATGAGAGGGCAGAAGGAACAAGGAGCCAAATAATGAAAAACACACACAAAAAGAAAAATTATAACATCGGAGAGCAAAGTAGAGCCAGATTTACTGACCTCACAACTACATAATCAAGAGAAAGTTATCACTGAAGAAACTTTTACTAAGCGGTATGATCTTAAATAACAGGGAGTCCTGTGAAATTTACAGCACTTTTAAGATATGCAAATTGAATGCAAGGTATAGACATAAGGGTAATTAATTGTAAATCTAAAAATAATGTTTCTTTGTCAGGCTGTCTCCATGTTGTGGAATACATTCTAATGTGCCTTAACTTGGAATATTTTTTAAAGGCTGGTCTAATTATAAGATGTTCAGAATTTCAAAATACTACTTATTCTTATCATTTAATTTAGCTGCTGTAACATTTAATAACAGAATTTACTGATTGCATAAAAATATTTTAATCTTTTACCACTAAAGCACCTGTTTCCAAGTCCAGACAGTCGGGATCCAAATGTAGAGAGGACGTTACCTGGAAAACCACCTTCCACGGGTCCTGACTCCCTGTTGGGCGAGCGAGCGAGCGAGTGGTCAGCCAGTTACTTTGTTGCCTCTCTTCATCATTTGGCTCCTGCTTCTGACTCCCGTAGTGATTTCTTTATGATGTTGGGAACAATGTGACTGATTGTACGCTTTTTGTTTAGCTGTCTCCTTCTACCTGCTGATGAAAACCTCTCACATCCCATTAACAAAAGTAGTGGGCACATTCTGTATACAGCGGTCCCCTCTTATCCACAGGGGATGCGTTCCAAGACCCCCAGGGGATGCCTGAAACCACAGGTAGTACTGAAGCCTAGGTATGTTATGTTTTCAACCATCCTTACATATGATAAAGTTTAATTTAGATGTTAGGCACTGTAAGAGATTAACAACAATAATAATAAAATAGAACAAGTATAACAATATACTGTAATAAAAGTTATGTGAATGTGGTCTCCCCCTCTCTCTCAAAATATTCTTCTCGTCCTGTGCTCACCCTTCTTGTGATGATGTGATGTGAGCTGAGATGAAGTGAGATGAGTGATGTAGGCGTTGTGATGTAGCGTTAGGCTCCACTGATCTTGTGAGGACACTTCAGAAGGAGGATCATCTGCTTCTAGACCACAGTTAACTGCAGGTAACTGACACATAATGGATCCCTAGAAATGCCGAAGTGCGAAAATGGGGAAAGGTTCTCAGATCAAGGGAATCTGACACTTGGCTCTCATCAAGAAAGTTCTTCATCAAGATGCACTTGGAGAGAATCAGGAAGGGGGGGGGCGCTGCTTCAGCAAAGCAGGAAGGAGTGAGGGTCAGAGGGAAAGCAGCCTGGTCCTCTGATCACCCCCAAGTGTCCAGCTCAGAGAAGCGACTACTGCACGGATGGGATGTTGGTTGCCTCTTCCTCTGAGGTTAAAAACAGACAAACTCTCTGGACTCCCATCTCATGTCCCTCAGCAAACAGCTGACCAAAAATGGACCAGGCAAGGGCGGAAGGGCTTGGGGGTGGCAATGCACATATAGGACTGGCCCAAGGAGAGCCCCATTAAAAGGTGAAACTTGGGCTCTTGGGCTCAGGACCAGAGCCCAGGTGACCCAGGTGGGCCTTCTCTTTCTAGTGCTCAGCACACAGCTGGCAAATGTCTTACTGCATGATGGTGCTCACTCCTGCCTCAGCTCCCGCCTTCTCTGGCTTCTTGTCTGTTCAACCTCTTTAAAAAAAAAAGAAAGAAAGAAAAAATGCTGATGCTCCCCAAGGCTCTCTCCGGGGCCTTTTCCTTCTCTTTTCTCTACTCTCTCACCATTTCATCCAGTCCCAGAACACTAAACAACAGTGCACTGGGGACTTCTGGATTGAAATCTCCAGCCCAGACATACTCAGACATATACAGCTTACCGCTTCAATGTCTGCTCTTGATGACCAAGGAGCATTTCTGAATGACTGTGTCCTGATGAAGCTCCGCTGTTTAGAACGCTCTGCTCCCATCCTAGATCATTCTCAGACCTTGGGTCACGGCTCAGATGTCAGTTTTCTCTAATCACCCTAGCACATGGACGGTGCCTCCCTCATTTCTTTGTCTCAAGTTCCTTTACTGACTTCGGAGTAACCTGCGCAATTTATGTTCTTTTCAATCCAATCTTTATTTTCTGTTGTCTGTGTGATCCACTAAGAGAGGCTGGGGTGGGCAGGGCTGGAGGAGCTCAGAGGACCTCTCTGCCACGTTACTGCTTGGCCTGCTGCCTCTGGCCTTTTGCTGGCCAAGAGTGGGATCTCAGTGAATCACAACAGTCCTGCAGCAGATCTCACACCACTGTATGCAGACCACCTTGCGTGCATCTCTGGGCACCTGGGCTGAGGAACGAGATGGGCCAGAGAAGAACCATGAGTATAGCAAGGGCTTTGGAAAGTAAGTCATCCAGGCTTGGGTTAAGGGACTAAGAATATTGAGCCTGGAAAAGAAACATGGTTGAATGGTATTAATGCAATTATTCTAGAATCTGGAGGAAGGGGGATTTCAATTGCTGTGTACAACTGCAGAGAGCTCACTTAGGCTGTGCAAGTACAGAGGCAGTGTAGGGTGGTGGAAGGAGCCGGGCAGGCCCCAGAGCAAAACAGCCATGGGCTCAATCCCGGCCCCACCACTGGCTCCCTGGTGGGATGTTGGGCAATGACTCCATTTTGCTGTGACTCAGCCCAATTCTTTGTTGAGAGCATTTAGTGAAATGTTTGAAAGTACTTAGCCTTCGGATGTTAAAGAGAGAAAATAAATATGCCCCCACGCCTTATACTTGTGGGAAATAGTGAGATTCCATGGAGATTAATTGCAGAATATCTGGACTCGTAATTCCTCAGCAGCTCATGCTATAACTCTAGGTTCTGGCAAAGTTGAACCATTCCCTGCCCCACTCCCTCAAACATGTTTGGGATTCGCCAAGGGTCTATTTTCCCTGTCCTGAAGAATCGTCAGCCTGCCACTGTTGGCCTTGGTCACTTTGAGTCCACTTGGCAATTCCAATAAGTGGAAGTCACCCCAGACATTCATCCCAGTTACTGAAGTTCTCAATATTCATGCTGTAGGAACAGCCCTTATAAGGCCAGGGATCAAAGTTTCCTTCCCCTAAAAATACCATTAAGAAAATTAAGGACAAGCCAAAGCCTTGGGGAAAATAAGGATAGTACATATATCTGACAAAGCACTTGAAACCGTAATATGTAAAGAATTCTGACAAATCAGTAATAATTTTTTAAAAATCCAAGGATCTAGGGGCACCTGGGTGGCCCAGTTGGTTAAGCATCTACCTCTGGCTCCAGTTGTGATCCTAGGATCCTAGGATCGAGCCCTGCATAGGGAGCCCTGCTAAGCAGGGAGCCCACTTCTTCCTCTCCCTCTGCCTGCCACTCCCCCCTGCTTGTACTCTCTCTCTCTGTTAAATAAACAAATAAAATCCAAAAAAGATAAATATAAATAAATAAAAATCCAAGGATCTAAGGTACAAAATGAGCAAAAGACTTGAATGGATACTTCACCAAAAAAGAGATATAGAAATAGACCATATGCACATGAAAACATGTTCATTGTTTGTCATCAGGGGAATGCTAAATAAAACCACAATGAGATACCATTCATACCTTGTATAATGGCTAAAACTGAAGAGGCTGACAACCCCAAGTGTGAACTAGGATGCAGAGCTATTATAAGTCTTATACTTTGCTGTGGGGATGAAAAATGGAACAATCACATTGGAAAACTGTTGTGAAGCTAAACAAACTTAATTTGACCCAGAAAATTCCACTCCAAGCTATTTATTTTTTTAAAAAATTGTTTACAAAAAGACATATACACAAATACTCATAGCAGCATTAATTGCATTATAGCCCCAAACTGGAAACAACTCCATGTCTACCAACTGAGGAATGAGAAAGCGTGTTGTGTTATAGTGATACAATGAGAAACTGTTCAGAAATTTTTTTGAAAATTTAACTACCGATAATATTCAACAATGGAAGAACCTCAAAAAGATCGTGTTGGGCCAACCACAACAGGATGGAAACTGTTCCCTTTCTATGAAGTCCCCTGTATCTCAAGAGCTAGAGGAGGCAAAAGTAAGTCACCATGACAACCATCATGCAAGGGGGCGCCTCAGTGAGGACTTGCAGATTCATGTGGGGGCTGGCAAGGCCCTTCTAGCTGGAAGTAGTCTGAATCTAGAAGGGGAGGTGGGTACCTGAATGGGTACACTGGTCAAAACCCACCAAACTCAGATCTCCTGGGTGGCTCCGTCAGTTAAGCATCTACCTTTGGCTCAGGTCATGATCCCAGGATTCTGGGATCGAGCCCCACATCAGGCTCCTTGCTCAGGGGGAAGCCTGCTTCTCCCTCTGCCTGTCGCTCTGCCTACTTGTTCTCTCTCTATAAAATCTTAAAAAAAAAAAAAACCACCAAACTGTACATTTAAAATCTGTGCATTTTACTATATGTAAATCTATTTCAATAAAGTTGCTTGTAAATGGGGGGGAGAAAAGGTAACAAAATGCCCCTCCACACCTCTGATTATGTGCAGTTTGGGAAAGGGTGCCCCATGGCATGCTGGGAACCAAAGTATTGAGAGCTCAGTGAAGGATCCCTTTAAGGTCAAGTATGTGACCCCCTTGTCCCCTGGATACCCCCGGGCCCCCAAGTAGGTGGGTGCACTTCAGTCCTGTCTGATACTCAAGCCCCAAGAATATCAGTTCATGCAAAAAGAAAGCAGATCGAGGAGCCTCCTGCTCCACAATGGGTAGAGTCCCCGTGCCTACCTCTCGAGGTTATTTACAAGGAGATGAGGTAGTAGACATAAAGGGCTTCAGACTTCACTAACTTTAACATTCTGGCACAAACTCAGAAAAGTTAGCTATCACGTCATTCCACGGAAACAAGGACAGAGAAGTCAGAGATTCAGAGGAAGTGAGAGGGGTAGTAAGAAAGAGAAAGGGAATCACCTACGGAAAAAGACGGAGTTGAAGGTGAAAAGAAAGGTATGAGACAAAGAGGGAGAAACAGAAGAAGAATGAACCCAAATTACACTTTTCTGCCTCCAGCTTGCCCAAGCGTTCCCCACAGCCCGCTGAGCATAATTTGGACTTGGTTATTTAAAGGGCTCTGGGATAATACAGTGGGAAGACAGGTCTGCACTGTAACTCACACAATTTATCACACAGGGAAGAGCCACTAATCTTTTTAGGAAACAAGGTATTCACAGTTATTTAAGGCTAATATTTATGCATCACCACACATTGTGAGCACAACCCAATCTCCGTCCTCACGCGGCCAAGATCTGGGAAGGTCTTTAGCGGCAACGTTCCATATTTTAAGCCCCTTATAGAAGTCTTGCCCAGTAGTCTGAACCAGCTCTGTTATTAACTGCATCTGCACACCAGATATATTCACACACACCGCTAATTAGAAGAGCAGATTTTCCCGAGGTGGGTGAACGCCGAGCAGAGTTGGGTGGACAGTCTTGCGTGGATTTCTTACAGGCCTAAGCCGTGGTGTTGCTTTGCAAAGTGTAATCAATTACTCAAGCTCAGAACCTTCTGGATATGCATAAATATAGTCCTGGCATAGTCCAGCTGGTCTGCTTCAAGAATCTACACCTTACAAGATGCTGGGAACAAAAATGTGACCGCCAGCAATAACTAGGAAGACCCCCGGCCCCTGCACATCCCACTAAGGACCCAGCCTCACCCACCTTGGGCCGGAAGAGCAGGTACAGACTCTCAGGTATGCTGTTCTGTGTGGTCAGCTGCAAGTCAATGCTGACGCTGTCGCCACACCCCTTAGGAGGCCCCTTTCCTTGACTCTCTTCTCTTTCCCACCCGGGTGCCTGAGGGGCTCAGATGAGCGGGGGCATGTCACTGCCTCTCTACATGGCATCCACATATGCCACATGGCAACACTGTACTCTGGGCTGCTCATCCTTCCCAGCCCTGGGTCCTCCTCGGGATGGATTCTTCTCTGGATCTCGAGATTTCTCTCTGGTCCGCGTTTATCTTCTGTCATTGAGGAATCTCAAGGTGGCGTTATCCCCAAAGACCTCTCCATGGGGGTAAGAAGGAGACAGACAGAGGAAGCAGGGGGACTGGGTTGTGGCAGGACAGAGAGAGCTGAGGGAAAAGAGAGACATGCCCGTCATGTCTACCCAAGACTGGGATTTCTCTGTAAAGACAGGCCCTGTGGGGGTAGCTGCATTCCTGCGGGCTTCTGGGAAGAAGTTATTTCTTTATAGCTAGGGATGTTAGGAGGACAAGGTAAGCGGCCAACCCTTTCTCGATGGAATTAGAGATGCCCACCTGGCTCCCTGAGCCCAGTGCTCAACAGGTCCCTCCTCTAACTGCCCCCAGCCCTACCTCACCTCCCCTCACCTGCCCCTGCAGCTCCCTCAGCCCGGTTTCTGATCATCTGTTTTGTAGTTTATGCCTGGAAGCACCTAGTTGGCCAGGCCTTCCTCAGAGTCACCCTCACATCATATGCCACATGGAAAGAGATCAAAAGCGGCTTGCCCCCAAGCCTGGCTAGATATTATAGTCACCGACAGAGGGCTCAACAAACAAAGCCACAAGGTACCTGAACACCCCCTCAACTGTTCAGACATGGCGTCCACTGCAGGTGGGCTCTCCCGGGAAACAGGGACACTAAGATGAAGCTTAGCGCGCAGGAGGTGTATTAGGGAAGCAACACCTGGAGCAGAGGGAGATGGAAACAGGAGCACACAGGCAGTGCAGGCCAACGAGGGCCATGGCTGGCTCCTTCCAGGGATCTGCAGCTAGAAGGGCCCCTCAGCGTTGTCCCCAGTTGGCCAGGCCTTTATAGCCCTGAGTTGGTCAGTCACTGCATGCAGGCCCTCCTAGGAAGGGACGTGACCATGATTAAGACGCCTGACTGCAGCTGAGGCATCCCTGAAGGGAGTGATAGCTGAAGGCCACCTGCCAGAGGCACTCCCAGGAGGTGAGGCAGGCCATTCTCCAATGAGGGGGCATGTAGGGAGCACATCCCAGTATCCAACACAACCCAACCATTGCTGGCACGCTGACCCTTCTCTTGTCTCTTTGGCACAGGGAACCCAGAGTGGGTCTAGGCAGCTCTTATGGCTTATTCTTGCTCTCTCTGGTGGCAGAAGTCTTTCTCTTTGGCATCTCTTAACGCTGCAGAACCCAGAGCTGTGGGCACAGGAAGCACCACATGGGTTAATGGGAGTGATGGTAAGCAGGATACTCCTGCTTCTTCCCCATGGTTCCTGGGTCTATGGATCTTTTTTATCTAGGAGGTACATATAATCATATAAGGGGACAAAGCATCAAAGAAACATCTTTAAATCAGAATATATTTCACATTCTGGAGGATGGTTGCTGATGGGTCATAAATTATCACCTCTGAGCTGGTGACTTAGCTGTGCCTTTGACCTGCCATTTTAACATTCTGTTAGGCTACCAACTTCTGGATGGTACAGGATATAACATGACAAGTGGATCCCATGAGCGTGAGCCCAATCCCATACTTCCTTTGCTATAGAGTGGGTCTCCTAGCCCAATGTGATATTCTACAGGACCCTATTCCAGTAGATTGAGTATTCTGTAAGCCCTTAGATGATGGCTGAGGTTGAAGCTTTGTTGACAGTAAGGACAAACCCATACTTGGAATTTGAGCCCATTCCTGCCTGAATGAGTCACTTTTAGAGAGGAAGGGCCCCCATGTAATCAACTTGCCAACAAGTCTCCAGGTGGTCTTCTCAAGGGATGGTGCTATATCAGAGACTCAGCATTGGTCCCTGTTGCTGGCATGCTGGCAGCAGTAGCTAGATTGGCCTTGGTAAGTGGGAGCTCACGCTGTTGGGCCCGTGCATGACCACCACCCCTGCCACCATGGCTACTTCACTCATGTTCTATCGTGCTGGTATTGGAGTGGCTGATGATAGAGTTGGCTAACATCAGCTGATTAGGTCGGTTTGTCTACATGATCACCAAGTGCCTCTATTATGATGAAAGCTTTCCCTTGGGCATTAGCATACAATACCAAGATCTTCAAACTTTGTGCTTACCCCAGTGTGCCCATCCACAACTCCACCCTGGACCTCCCATTCCCATTCATCCCCTCTTGCTTATTCTAGGCTCTGACCAGCCAGTCAAACCCTGAGACCATATATATATTCCAGCATTGGCCAACATCTCCACCCACAGTAGACAGCCAGCATGCCTGAAGCTCTTCATTTTAGATGTTCCCTCATCACCATCTTTCAAGGCCATTCCTGAGCAGGACTGTAGTGTGGTTGCCATCTACTGCACCATCACGCAGAGCCAACCTTTCCATGAACTAATCTTGGGGCTTTGTTTATCCCCCATTAGGTGGACCCGAGGGATCCCGTGTACAGTCAAAGGAGCAATGTGAGGGGAATATATGAGTCAGATCAGTACTCCTAGATACAGATTTCCTGCCTACAGAGCCCAGAGAGCCTACCAGACCTTGTGCTTCCTTTTTCATAGTGAGAGATGCAGGATACAACAATTTCTCCTATACTTTGGATGGAATGTTGTTTGGATAGACGTTCCCCTGACCACTGAATATCTAAAATTTTTATTGATGCGGCAGCCTCCCAAATCTTCGTAGGGTTTATCTCCCAACCTCTGGAACACATATGTCTTACCAAGGCCTCCAACATGCTAGATACATTTTGTTAATTTGGCCCAATTAGTTTGTTCTCAACATAGTGAATCGATGTGATATTCTGCTGGATGTCCACGTGGGGCAGATTAATGTGGACCATATTATGACAGAGGGTGAGAAAGTTAACACAGCCCTTGGGAAAACTATAAATGTATACTGTTGTCTGCTCCATGGGAATAAAAACTTTCTGATCATTTCTGATAGGATTAGAAAAGAACACATTTGCCAAATCATTGCTCATCTCATGAACTTCAGGCCATGTTAATCTGTTGTAACAAAGATATCACATCTGGCATGACAGCTGTGACCAGGGTCACTACATGGTTGAGTGTGTGGTAATCACTCATTTTTCAGGATCCATCTGTGTTTAACAGGGGCAATCCTGGTGAATTAGATGGCCACATGACACATATCCTTTAGACCGTTAAGAGTGAAACTAATTTTCACCATCTCCCTCATCCTGGAATAATATATTTTTACTGTCTTGGCTGGGGTGAGGGTCATTTCAGAGTCTTCCCTTGGTTTTCCCACCCTGGTAGCCCTCAGTCTATAGTCCAAGGATGCAGCATAGGAGTTGCATCATCTATTCTGATTACACATTCAGGAATCAGGCAAATAACCACTGGGTAGATGGTCTTTTACCAGGACTCCATTTATTACCTAGTCCCGTGTACCCCTACTCATACAGAAGGGCCGTGATGACATTTTAAGCCTCCAGATATCAGTGGCACCTCAGATGCTGTGTCCAAGACTCCAAATGTGTGGTTATTCCCCTTTTCCCAGGATATAATTACCCAAGTATAAGGCTGGAGTTCTCTTTGGGAAAGGACTGGGGACTCATAACCAGGCACATTGCCTTAGTGCTACAGGGTCCTTGCCCCCTGGGTATATGGTCTTTTCTTTAGTCAGTCCAAAAAAAAAAAAAATAGCTCAGGTCCCAAAACCAGGCATGGTATTGTGTCATTTTATTTAGGGTAATTTCCTATAGTCTCTCGATTAATTATTCTTGATTTCTTTTGAAATCAAGCTATCAGAGCCATACTATTGAGTAGTACCCATGTTGGCTGCTCTTAGGGACAGCTCTGTTCTGTTAACCATGTCCATATCTCAGGCCAAATTGGCTTGCCCCACCATCATGGCTACTCATTAAGATAATTATGTCTACCTGGTTTCTGGTAGTTGAGCATGGCCATCTGGTCTCTATTGTTTTGAGGGACCCTGTCATCCCCATTACTATCAATGAGACCTGTTCTATAATACCTCTTCTAAAGTCAGCCCTGGCCAACACAGATGCGCCACCACTGAACTTCCTAGTGATGGTGATCCCCTCCCCACTAGCACCTTCCTGAAGGCCTGAGAAAATTGTGTGCCTCCTGGGTGTTCCCATGGAAAGTAATCCCCTGGAGGGTTTATCAGTCCTTTATGGTCCACATACTCAGCATGCCTACATCTCTGAATTCTTTAATAATCTCTATCACTACTTTTCATGAAAATTCTGCCATATCAACTTCACTTTTTCATCCCCTGGGGACTTTGTCAAAGTGAGGCATTCTTGCATGCCTAGGAGAGTGTTCCAATGTTGAATAAACTGCCTCTTATCAAACCTACTAATCTGGTCCCCTCAGTGCCCCCTCAGAATCCAAGTCTTGTCGTGCTCCTCCAACCCCTGTTGTTACCTGCTACTTAGGTTCTGGGGCATATGTGCCCTCTCCTCCCTGTATTAGGCCAAGCACATCCCAGCTGTGTTGCCTACACCAGAGCTCACAGGAGTGAGTAGTAAAGCCCAGAGTAGAATCCACGTCACCTGCATTCCCTGCTCTCTCTGGCACATCACTGCTGCCCAAAAAGAGGGTGCCCTAATTCACTGATTCTAAAGATTTGGCATTTCTCTGTTGATTTGACAGGCATCCATGGTAATGATATTTACATAGGAAAATATTGGTTAATTCTCCACTGTCCTGTCTTCCACGTAAGTATGCAAGGTGCTCCTGGCTATCTCTGATAGCATAGCTGAACCCATTCAAGGAGTTGTCAAGCCATAGTTCAAAATACTGTCTTTAAAGCATTATTCTGCTCCTTCCTGAATCTCTAATCAAGCCATATTTACTTTGACAGGGATGCCTTTGTCTCTACTTGCTAACAAGTACTTGAGGAAGAGGAAAGAACATCACTGCTTAGTAGTAACACAAAGTTCCTTGGTGAGGACATCAGAAAGTGCATGGATTTTCAGCCTTTAGGAAACAACCCAAGAATTCCCAGTCCTCAGTGTGCAAAACGTCTCAAAAATCAGTTTGTGGGAGTATTGCCATGTGTCACGTGAACAAGAGTCCTAGAAATAAGAATGAGCTCATGGTTCCATCACTCCAAAAACCCTTATTGAGTACCTATTATATGCAGGCACTGTGCATTACAGGGAAGCAGGAGTGCCATGTGATAAAGTAGGAAAATCATGGTGTTAGGTCATAGTCCTGAGTTTTAATCCCCACAATGACTAGCTGAATGGCATTTGACAATGTCTGATTGGCTAATCCATCTCTAAAATGGAGCTGTTGTGAGGAGTCATTAGATCATAAATACAAATAAACTATCTAAGTAGTAAAGCACCTTCTGTAGGCTAAAGCTGGCCACTGAAAGAAAGCCCAGGCAATATTTTCAAATAAATACCTAGAAGGGAAAGTAAGACATTGAACAAATACTCTAATTAAGGAAAATACAAGTGAAAAGTGAGCCAGAACCCACCCCCCAAAAAAAAAGGCAGAAAAGAACTCTACCTTTGCCAGAAACAAACGGGAGTTCTTTATGGTCAAGGAGCCTTGAGGGAAGACCAGTATTGGTGAATTCTAAGAATAGGAAATGGTGGGGGGCAGGGAGGAGCATGGGGCTAGAAAGCCAGACTGGAGCTGGTTCATGGAAACTGTAAAGTTTGGATGTTAGACTGTAGGGGAGTCTTTCCCAAACTTCTATCACTTGTACACTATCCCATCATCTTTGCCATATCCATGTGCTCCCTATTCTATTACTAACTTAATAGTTTCCTTTAAATTTTTACACCTTACTCACTTTTACTTATAAGCAATAATATCTGTCAATGCACAGATTTACTTATATCTATAAAAACTGTTCCTTTATGTCCCATCTAAAACTCTGTTGTGCATAACCATGGTAAATGGGTCCCACTGGGCAAAGGAAGCCACTGTGAAGAGCTTTCCAGGGAGAGATGATATAATTAGAATGGCTCCTCCTCTGGTAGAACACCTAAGATAACAGTTAGAGAGCTATTTCAATGTCAGGTGTCCCCCCCCCCTCACCTGGGGAGACTGGAGTGGGAGTGGGAAGGAGAAGGTAGAAGCAGTGACCAAAATGGCCATGGAATGGATGCTCAGGGCCAGATGTCCAGTGGGTTGTGTGGGGCCAGGGAGAAGAAGGAGCCCAAGAGGGCACCAGGGTTTTGAAACCCAGTTGCCAAAACCCATTGAAACTCTGGAAACTCCCTCAGTTTTCATGGAGTAACTGAAAACTGGAACTTACATTAATGTGTAACCTGAAATTAACATAAATTCTGGGTCACTTCTTGGAGAAAACAGAAGGAAATTAATAAGGTAATTTACATATATAGGTTTCAAAATGTCTATGGGAAATTGGCTTTTGAGACACCATGTGTTTTCACTCATCAAAGACCCATTTAGGGACATCAACACATCAGGAAACCATTTGTGAGAAGCATTAAGATAGCGCAGATAAGTGGGCGAAGAACAGGACAAACAAGTTACAAAAGAGAAGGTCCAACTGGCCAAGAAAATATGAAGAAATCCTAAGAACGACCAAGAAAAAGAATGTCAAATAAAGCAACACTGTGTTACTATTTCCAACTATCAAATGAGCAACTTTTATGACTGTGTTCATCACAGGTCCTTCAGCAGTTACTCCCAGCCCTCTCTCCCCTTAGGACACATGAAGGACTGCACTCCCCGGCTCTGTGTGGGTGGGCCACATGACTAGCTTTGGCCAATGAGCTATGAGCAGAAGGGACATTTGTCACTTTGGAGCCAGATCCCTTCCCTGCCATTGGGAGACGCCCAGAGCTCTCTTTCCATCTGCAACAATGGCCAAGCAGCATTCCAGATGGCGACCATTCAATCAGTCATCCCAGAGTGAGGACTGGAGCAGAGCCCAGCTGACACAGGACAGACATGGAGCATGAACAAGAAGTAAACTTGGGTTGTCACAAGCCATTAAGAGCTGAGACTGTTAATAACCCTACCAAAGGGCTCAACAATAACATGCAATGACAGGAAGAGAAAGATACAACAGGAACAGATTCCTCTAACTTGTTTCAAAAATGGTTACCTCCTTCCACTCATGGGAGTATACCCCAACATTTTTTAAATAAAAACATCATATGGAGAAAGAGTTATAGTCCAAGGATAGACTAATGGCCAAAACATGGCCTTTGTCAAACTGATATCAGTTTTAATTCTGGCGTGGGCCCTTGTCTCCTGTGTAATCTTGGTGGTTGATTCAACTGTCTAAACCTTAGTTTCTCAATCTGTAAGATGGTAGAGTTAATATTGCCTTACCTCATGGGGTTGCCTGGAGAATAAACTAGATACTGAATGTACAAATCTTAACAAGAAGCTAAGTATATAGTAAGTAACACCCACCCACACACGCCCCCCGACAATATCACTGTTAGTTACACTGGAAAATTGGATGCAAGCCAATGAGCAACAAACGGAATAGTAAAGGATAGTAAACCCACAAAATGGATGTTATACGATCATGAGAAAATGTTTATGTGATGATATTAATTCTAAAAGAATAAGACTGTATCGATTACACAATATAATCACAATTACGGAAAAAATAATGAATAGAAAAATCAAGAAAGGAAATATATCAGGATCATAAGGAGTTGTGTTTGGAAAATGATATTACTGGTGAGTTTTTTCTACTTTTTCGATTTCCAAATTTCCTAAAATGAGGCATATGTGTGGACCCTGAAAGAAGAATTCTGTAGTCTTGAATCCCAGAACCCCCACTTGTTAGCTGTGTGACACTAGACAAGTTACATAACCTGTCTGGGCAGGGTTCCTCACCCTAATAATGACCATCTCAAGCTGTTGTTCTGATTAATGAATTACAAGATCCTTATAAAATTATAATGTCTGGAACATGGTAAATAGCCAATAAATGTTATCTATTTATATTGGTATTATCATTGTATATTCCTTTTATAATGTGGGAACCGATATTTTAAAATGTAAGCCAAAGCCTTTCAGAGCAGAAGATTGCCTGTGGCTTCTTCACTTGGGAAGTTCAGGGTCCAGGGCAGACACCGGGCAAAGGGCCAATAGGTCAGGGCCACGGCACAAAGCACAAGCAGTCACTGGGGTTAAGAGAAAAGAGATGGCCCAAGGGCCATCCCAAGAAAGGCGCTTGGCTTAGAGCTGCCACCTCCCCAAGGTCAAGGCCAGCATGTCAGGGAGCGTGCAGAGCCCTCTCCCTGACGGCTGCCCCTGCAGCAGCTGGCTTGCCCCCATGATGGATGGGAATTACAGCCGTTTTCAAGAGACCAACAGAAGGCAGGCCGTGTCCTGATAAGCTATAACAACAGTAGTAAAGTTCTAAGGAGACCAGAGGGTCCCCACAACCACATGCTTCCCTCTGCCGTGGCTACAGTAATTATGATGGTGACAGCTGGGGAGCCCAGGGACATGACAGGAATAGGCTAAGGCGTGGGCATATGGTGCTGCTGGTGGGCATGGCCAGACTGTCCCTCCCTCCCCGACAAGGGCAGCCCGCATCCTCACGCCTGTCAGGAAACCACGAGAGAGATGCTCGGTACACCGAGGGGGCGGGCACCGGGGTAGGGAGGGCTGGGGCCTCACCCGGGTTCCCCGGTGCCCAAGGCCAGACACACGACAGGAGCTCTGCAACTCTCACTCAGTCTGAAATAGCAGCCATACGTTCCCGAACTCACTCCTGCCTTTCCACACTGAGCGCATGGTAACGGAACGTGACTGCTTTTCAGTCCGCTTTAACCACTGGTCTCTCCTCCCCTGGGACGGTCCCTTGCATGCACATCTATTCAAGGCCCTTCCAAAAGTCTGTCTCCCCTATCCAGTTTCTGGCAAAGAAAGGCTGCATCTTTCTCATATTAGTTCCATCATTCAATTATAGGGGAATCATTCATATATGGGCCATGAATCTCTCAGTACTGGCCCAGAGAGACCCTGCATCCCAGGACTGAGTCAACTAAGAGAGACAACTAAATGAGAAATTACAGAGCGAAACACTTGGGGCTGAAGCCAAATGTAAAGTGCTGTAACACTGCGAGAAGACCTATGAAGTCTTAAGAAATCAAGGAAGGCTTCCTGAAGGAGGTATGAGTAGATATTAGAGAAGTCAAAACGTAACTGACTGTGAGGAGGGAAGATGATGGAGGAGAATCAGCGAGCTGTGGAGGAGACGAATCAGAGTGAATTACAAGCGGCTTTGCAAGACTTTTGCTCAGAGACTACTGGAAGTCCCAGACGGCTTTATGCCAGAGAATGGAGCAAAGCAGGACAGGAGCCAGGATGCAGGGGATGTGCCCAAACTTAGCACAGAGCCTGGCACATACGGCTGTTCTCTGTGGAGCTAAACTAAAGGATGTAGAAGCACAGTGGGCAGGTGCCCGGGTGGCATCTTCCAAGGTTTCCTCCCCTATCACCCAAAACACACATGGGTCAACCTCACAGGCACCTGTCTTGGGTACCACGTCTCTGGACAGCCTTCAAAGAGAATCCATCTCCTTCACATCTCTCCACGGACCTTCCTAGCCCTCTGAGACAGCAACACCTCTGTGCAGAAAGAGATGCATTGGGTGCCACGTCTTCCATCCAGGAGTGGATCACTGAGATAGCAGGGAGGGTGGGTCTGCCATCCGCGGAGGGCAGCACAAACTTCAAATCACAATGAAGTCTCCACATGTGAGAGCTGGACCAGATGCCCCACACAGAGTCTTCTAGCTCTAGTCTATGGGTCTGTATTTAATTTCTGATCTATCTGCTAAGCATAGGGTGCTGCCACTCAAGCCCTGTATCAATACAGCTAATGCCCCTGCTTTTATTGACACAAGGTCAATAAAGAGGAATGCACTGGACTCCTCTGCCACGCAGCTCATCCTGTGTCCCAGACCAACTACGCCTCCTAACCCCCTTCAGCACTAACTCTAATGTCCATCCTCACCTAATGTACTGGGGCTGAGTTCAGGTCAGCAAACTGTCTTTTACAACACTGTGAACCACCACATCATTTCTATCACGTACGTGTCCCTCCAATTCAACTGGCCTTCTGTTGTATCCACTTTTATGGAGACTATTATAATAAAGACTGCAGTGGACATCCTGGAAATAAATCCTTGAAGAGGTTTTCATTAGATGTCATTAGAATAAATATATGAATGAGAATAATCTATCCAAGGAAATGTTTTCAACACTTTAGTTATGCATTGCAAAGTCATACTTTAGAAATGCATTATTTTATTCTTCCACCAAAAAAAAAATCCCTATGTCACTATTCCATATACTGATAGTATAATCTTCTGAAGGAAACATCTTAATTATTACCTCCATGACACTCATCATCATCATCATCAGATTACAAAGATTTGATACTTGTCTAGAACTTTCTATGTTCCTGGCACTAAGCTAAATGCATTACATATATTATTCCTTTTAATAGTAACTCCTTAATTTCCAGTGAGATTGAAATTTTTTTCTTACATTTATTGGCCACTTCATTATAAAACTTCCTGCTCATTTTCTTTGCCCATCTTCTCTTGTATGTTTGTCATTTAAATACTGATTTGTGAGCACTCATATTAAAGGATATTAACCCCAGTTTGGGGTCTAACCTTTAGCTTTGTTCCTGATCACTTTGACATAGGGAATTTTGTCTATCAGTCTTTTATTTTATGGATTATTCATTTACATGTACTCTTAGAAAGTACTTGCACACATGACATCAAATAAATATTCATGTATTTTTTAAATCTTTCTATGGTTTCAAATTTCATATTTAAATATTTTATCAACCTGAAATTTGTTAGTGCATGTTCAGCTGTAAAGATCTTTTTTTTTCACATGGTCAGCAAATTGACTCAATCTGACTTACTGAATTCTTCATCTTTTCCCCACTGATTTGAAATGCCACATTTACCTTACATGAAATTCATATTTACATGGGCCTGCTTCTGCTCTCTTTGTACTGTTTCATTGATTAATCTGTCTATTCCTGCAATTAAACCAGACTGGATAGCCACAAAGCTACAAGCATGTCTTTGCACATTGTTCGCTGGGTAATGGAAGTCCCTTGTCATCTTTCCAGGTTTGCAAATGCTGTTGGCAGTTCTAAAGTTCCAGATGAATTTCCCAATAATTTTATGAAATGCTATGCACTCCAAAGTCCAACTGGTTTTTTTTTTATTTTGATCCCATTCAACTTCTAGATACTATCAAGAGAATTGATAACTTTATATTTCTTTTTAATTTTAATTCAATACCATGCACCTTATTCCATTTACAGTCCTTATTCTTTCTCATCACACCTCTACCCATTTCTTGTGAACTCCATCTCAGATATCTTATAGTTTTGTTGCTATTGAGAAAGGTATTTTTTAAGATCATCCTATCACTGGCATGTAGAAAGATGAGAACTTTCTGTCCATGTGTTTTTTCTGACCAAACTCTTACTGAACTCATTTAATAGCATAGTAATTTTTCAGTGTACTCACTTGGATTCTCCAGGTGGAGAATTCAGTCCTGTGTAGATGACAATAACAGTCTCAACCACTTTGAAATTGTCACCTCTTCTAATTTTTATTCGTGCTTTATTCCATTGGCCAGAATTTAAAGAACTGTGTTAAATATGGCATGGATTATGAGAATCCTTTCTTACTTAAATAGAAATGCCTCTAGTTTTTCGTTGTAAGGTGTGATTCAGATGCTGTTTTGGAAGTGAAAGCATCTTTCTTTTTTTATTTTTTAAAAGATATATTTATTTATTTGAGAGAGAGTATGAGAAGGGTTAAAGGTAGAGGGAGAGAGAGGGAGAGAGAGGGAGAGAAGCAGACTCCCCACTGAGCACGGAGCCTGCTCTCACAGTCCTGAGACCATGACCTAAGCTGAAATCAAGAGTCAGACGCTAAACCAACTGAGCCACCCAGGTGCCCCAAGCATCTTTCTTAATTAAAGAAAGTGTAATTTCTATTATACTTAGAGGTATTAGGTTTTGAACTTTGTTTCTTGAGAATAGATGTTGAATATTACTATAAACCACTTCAGTAGGACATGGGTGTAAATTTTCTCTCTTATATATTAATATATTTAAATATATTAATTATCTTAAACCCCTCAATGGAAAAAAGAAACTTACTTAGTCGGAGAATATTTTTCTTTATTCTCCTGACAGATTGCGTATCATATTTTATTTAATATTTTCATATCATGTTGAAAAACAAGTTGCCCTTTTATGAACTATCTTTGTCTGGATATGGTATTAGAATTATCATATCTTTGTAAAATGAATTAGGTCGTGTTTTTAAGGGTTACTACGCTCTAAAACTGGATAAATTTTTAAAAATACACTTCTGATAACATCTTATGGTTTTTCTTCTGTTGGAAGTAAACTTTCAATAAGTTTTAAACATTTCCATCTTACTTAATTGTGCAAGAGTTCTATAGTCTTTGGTCATTTTTGTTATAGTTCTTTTTTTCTCTCTTAAAAACCAACCAATTTGGGAATGCAAGCTGGTGCAGCCACTCTGGAAAACTGTATGGAGGTTCCTCAAAAAGTTGAAAATAGAGCTACCCTATGATCCAGCAATTGCACTACTGGGTATTTACCCCAAAGATACAAAAGTAGGGATCCGAAGGGGTACGTGCACCCCGATGTTTATAGCAGCAATGTCCACAATAGCCAAACTGTGGAAAGAGCCAAGATGTCCATCGACAGATGAATGGATAAAGAAGAGGTGGTATATATATACAATGGAATATTATGCAGCCATCAAAAGGAATGAGATCTTGCCATTTGCAACGACATGGATGGAACTGGAGGGTATTATGTTGAGTGAAATAAGTCAAACAGA